>NC_086453.1:14420976-14498648 GCF_028390025.1 Pseudophryne corroboree | reverse complement strand
CCTCAGTTTGCCTGTAGGCAGAATAGGTCAACTGAGGATGATGTTCTCACAGTAGCTCCTTTCACCCTAAGCCATTAATAAGTACTTATATAAGATTACTCTTTGTCGCTTATACTGTAGTTCAGCATTTAATACTATAATTTCCACAGGGCCGGTGCAAGGTGTCTCTGCACCCTAGCGCACCCTAACCTACAAACCTCTCCCGATCACTAGGTGGGCTAGAGTGAATTGCATCATTATACGTATACAGAGAAAAGGGACAACACTCAAGCAGAGGCGTCACTCACCTCTTCTGAACCTGGTGCGGCAGTGGGTGCAAAGGGGGCGTGGCTTCGTGGGACAACCCGAGGGAGGGCGTGGCTTCTGGGGGGGCATGGCTAAGCGCCCCGACCCCCGTTTTCGGCACTCTGGGAGTCCGGGAGTTGCTGCTTGCCCCCGGAGTCTAACTTGTCTGCAGTGGCCAGCTCCTACATGGTGACAGGAGCCGGGTTGCTTTACGCATACCTCCCAACTTTTCATTTTCCTAAAGAGGGGCGTGGCCTAAGAAAAGGGGTGTGGCTTTGCGGATGACCCACGATCACGAGCCACGCCCCCGTTTTCGTCACTGAGGGGGCATGCCCAGCGCTCTGTGAGCCGCTGGCATGCCCCCTCTACCTCTGACTCCAGTGAACAGACGCTGTGCGCATGCGCACAGCCTCTATTCACCGCTGCTCTGCTAAGCAGGGCAGCGAGAGACACAGCCTCCAACTGCCCCTCCGCACCGCGGGACACTGCGGTCCGCGGGTGGGACAGCGGGACAGTCCCCCAAAAACAGGACTGTCCTGCGAAAATCGGGACAGTTGGGAGGTATGATGTTGCAGTGCAGCACCCGGCTCCTGTCACTGAGCAGGAGCCGGCACTTTGGTGTCACCCCTCGGCGGATGACACCCGGGTGCTAGCCGCACCCCCCACACCCACCTTGTGACGCCAGTGCACTCAAGGACGTTTAAAGTAAAAAAAATGTATTGTAAACAAAGTCACATTTTAGAGCTTTGTTTATAAAGTTCTTTCACTGTAAAAGTCCTAAAGTGACGTCCACTCTTTCTGTCTATGTATACACATTAGCTGGAATGTTAGGAATTGTATAGGACGCTGAGGCCATTTTCATGTTTATGTGGTCAGGATAGATAGATAGATAGATAGATAGATAGATAGATAGATAGATAGATAGATAGATAGATAGATAGAACACACCCTTCCCCCATCAGGGGGTAAGAGCTGTACTGTCTGCCGCACCACCACCCCCCCCATAGGTTACTTACCTAAAAGTTGTTTCCTTGTTTCCCTCGGCGTTGTCATGGCTCCTCTTACAGGCGGCAGCAGCATTACAGCGACGCTGCGGGTACAGACATGTAGTCAGGTGCTGCTTGCTGCTGGGAATCCGGGATCCAGGGGCCTGGAGGAGGCGGTGCATCAGGGCTGTGAGGAGTGGCGTGGGGTCACCCCTGTGGGAACCATAGTTACATCCGCCTCCTATGTGCCGTCACATGACTTGATGTCACACGTGTCGGCACGGAGAAAGAGCTGAGGCACTATGTGGTACAGCCTGATAACGGCGGCTGCACCTGAGGCCGCATACAGAGACAACCTTCAGTTTATTGCGTGATTCAGTCAGTGGCGCCTTCCATAGACCGACGACTCCAGGCAGCAGCCTAAAGCTGCCTAATGGTAGAGCCGGCCCTGCTTCCCGTCACATTGTTAGTTATACTACGTAATTTAGGATTTAGTGTTACTTTGTGTAATTGAATTCTAGACCTTATAATTAATAGACCTCAGCAAGTTATATTGGGGTATTTGAAGTCCGCTGGGGAGTGCAGCTGCTATGGGGCCAGAGCTGAGAGGGGCCACCTTCCCTGTCACAGTTACATGTGTTATATACAGGGTATAGCTACCATAGATGCAGGAAGTGCAGCTGCTATGGGGCCCAGAGCTGAGAGGAGCCACCTTCCCTGTCACAGTTACATGTGTTATATACAGGGTGTAGCTACCATAGGTGCAGGTGGTGCAGCTGCTATGGGGCCAGAGCTGAGAGGGGCCACCTTCCCTGTCACAGTTACATGTGTTATATACAGGGTGTAGCTACCATAGGTGCAGGTGGTGCAGCTGCTATGGGGCCAGAGCTGAGAGGGGCCACCTTCCCTGTCACAGTTACATGTGTTATATACAGGGTGTAGCTACCATAGGTGCAGGGAGTGCAGCTGCTATGGGGCCCAGAGCTGAGAGGGGCCACCTTCCCTGTCATAGTTACATGTGTCATATACAGGGTGTAGCTACCATAGGTGCAGGGAGTGCAGCTGATATGGGGCCCAGAGCTGAGAGGAGCCACCTTCCCTGTCACAGTTATATGTGTTATATACAGGGTGTAGCTACCATAGGTGCAGGGAGTGCAGCTGCTATGGGGCCCAGAGCTGAGAGGGGCCACCTTCCCTGTCACAGTTACATGTGTTATATACAGGGTGTAGCTACCATAGGTGCAGGGAGTGCAGCTGCTATGGGGCCCAGAGCTGAGAGGGGCCACCTTCCCTATCACAGTTACATGTATTATATACAGGGCGTAGCTACCATAGGTGCAGGGAGTGCAGCAGCTATGGGGCCCAGAGCTGAGAGGGGCCACCTTCCCTGTCACAATTACATGTGTTATATACAGGGGTGTAGCTACCATAGGTGCAGGCAGTGCAGTTGCTATGGGGCCCAGAGCTGAGAGGGGCCACCTTCCCTGTCACAGTTACATGTGTTATATACAGGGGTGTATCTACCATAGGAGCAGGGAGTGCAGCTGCTATGGGGCCCAGAGCTGAGAGGGGCCACCTTCCCTGTTACAGTTACATGTGTTATATACAGGCGTGTAGCTACCATAGGTGCAGGGAGAGCAGCTGCTATGGGGCCCAGAGCTGAGAGGTGCCACTTCCCTGCCACAGTTACATGTGTTATATACAGGGCGTAGCTACCATAGGTGCAGGGAGTGCAGCTGCTATAGGGACCAGAGCTGAGAGGGGCCACCTTCCCTGTCACAGTTACATGTGTTATATACAGGGTGTAGCTACCATAGGTGCAGGCAGTGCAGCTGCTATGGGGCCCAGAGCTGAGAGGGGCCACCTTCCCTGTCACAGTTACATGTGTTATATACAGGGTGTAGCTACCATAGGTGCAGGCAGTGCAGCTGCTATGGGGCCCAGAGCTGAGAGGGGCCACATCCCCTGTCACAGTTACATGAGTTATATACATTTTTAGCCATTGGGTGGTATGTAGGGGTCCTTTCAAACTTTTCCCTTGGGGCCTGCAATATATCTAGTTATGCCCCTGGACCTGCTCATTGTAGTGTGGTATAAAATGAACTGGAGGGCATTTAATGTTATATAATATGAACCGGGGCACTGTAATGAGGCACAATATGAACGGGGAGCACTATATATCATAATGTGAATTGGGGGTACTGTGCGGCATAATGTGTACTGGCAGCTCTGTAATGTGATAAGGGTAAACTTAAGCACTACTGCGATTCATAAAAGACACTACTATGGGGCATAACATTAAATAGCACTCTCTACTATGGTTCAGAAAATGAACTAGGGACTATTATAGGGCATAAAATGAACAACTGCTGCAGAGAAGTGTCTCTCTAGAAACATTGGGATGGGGGCCCCTTCAAAAAATGTTGCTATGGGGCCCACAAAGTTCTGGTTACGCCCTGCTCACAGCTCTGCCTGGCCCAGGTAATGGGAGGGGGCGTGGCCAATGGGGGAGGTGTGACCAAGCCCCCTCCTTACAAAATAATAAAAAATACTTTTAATGTGCAGCTGCAAAGCGCCTGTGCACAACCGGCAGGGGGGAGCGCCTATATTAGATTTGGTGGACGGCAGGGGGCAGGTGCGATTGCCTACCCACCGCACATCGGAGAGAGGCTGACTGCTACTGCAGAGAGAGGTTGACTGCGCTGGGGGAGAGAGGCTGCTGAAGCAGCAGCAGTCAGTCCTCTCCCCTTGCCTGCTCGCTGTCTGCAACGGGGAAGGGGGGGCAGCAGCGGGACCCGGGACCCCTCTGGGCCCCTCCAACAGCCCAATTAAAGAATAACCTCTTGCCTAGATAACGGAGTAGAGCGGGCTTGATTAGGGGTTTGTTCATTCTACAGAAGGATGCAATCCAGCATACACACCCACCCCACATACACAGCCACTACCATTACATGAAGATTGTACTCACATGAGTGATCGAGTTTAATAGTCATTGCTCCACACAAAATTAACCCGTGTTTGTGTTGGGGAATTTGGACTGTAAGCTCCAGTGGGACAGATGTGAATAATAGTCTTGGTTCAGCGCTGAAGACTATTGTGGCGCTATGTAAATAAGCCATAATAATTATATTAATAAACACGTATAATTGGTGCAGTTATCATGACACTTAGTGACTCAGGAATTTCTCTACTGGAGTTGGCCTGGATTTGGAGTAAATACCACTCACCCATAGGCGAAACTAGGGGGTGATCTGGGGGTGCACCGGCCCACTCATTAGCCGGATCGCCATAAATTTTATGTTATTACCAGGGCTATTTTTTGCCCTAATAAAGTTTGGGAGGGCGAGTGCGGGCATGAGTAAGCATACCGCTAGCTTCTGCAGCCCCCACAGTGGATTGAGACGCGCTGGGGGCAGCGGAAGCGCTTCCATCCGTAGCAGTGTAAAAACCCCACACAAAAAATGGTCGCCGTCGAGGAAGAGACAGATGCTAGAGGTCACATTTGACCTTTATCACCTGTCTCCTCGGCTGTGGCCATTTTTGGTGGCCCTCAGCGCGTCTCAATCCACTGCGGGGGCTAGCGGTATGCTTACTGATGCCAGCACCCACTCTCACCCCTGACAACAAGCAGGAGACCCCTGGCTATGCACATGAAGCCCCTGGCTATGCATAAGAAGCCCCTGGCAATGAGCACAGAGCCCAGAACATGAAACCCCTTACAATGTGCATGAAACCCTTGGCAATGAGCATAAGACCCCTGACAACAAACAGGTAATTTAAAAGTAATTAGAAGCCTTACTGTGTGGCATAATTTGTAAGGGGCATTATTGTGTGTGGGGTATAAAATGGTGTCAGGGCCATAAACTGTGTGTGGCAAAATGCCTAATGGGTATTACGGTGTGTAGCATAATGTGTATTAGGGATTACGGTGTGGCATAATGTGTAATAGGCATTACGGTCTGTGGCATAATGTGTAATGGGCATTATGGTGTGTGGCACAATGTGTAATAAGCATTACGGTGTGTGTGGCATAATGTGTAAAGGGAATTATGGTGTCTGGCATTACGCATAATGGGTGTTACGGTGTGTGGCATAATGTGTAATAGGCAATATGTGTGTGGCATAATGTGCAAAGGGCATTACGTGTGTGGCATAATGTGTAATGGGCATTACGGTGTGTGGCATAATGTGTAATATGCATTACAGTGTGTGGCATAATGTGTAATAAGCATTACGGTGTGTGGCATATTTTGTAATAGGCATTACAGTGTGTGGCATATTGTGTAAAGGGAATTATGGTGTCTGGCATTACGCATAATGGGTGTTACGGTGTGTAGCATAACGTGTAATAGGCATTACAGTGTGTGGCATAATGTGTAATAAGCATTACGGTGTGTTGCATAATGTGTAATAGGCATGACGGTGTGTGGTATAATGTGTAATGGGCATGACGGTGTGTGGCATAATGTGTAAAGGGCAATACAGTGTGTGGTATAATGTGTAATGGACATTACGGTGTCTGGTATAATGTGTAATGGGCATTATAGTGTGTGGCATAATGTGTAAAGGGCATTATAGTGTGTGGTATAATGTGTAATGGGCATGATGGTGTGTGGCATAATGTTTAATGGGCATGATGGTGTGTGGCATATTGTGTAATGGGCATGATGGTGTGTGGCATAATGTGTAATACGCATTACAATGTGTGGCATTACGCATAATGGGTATTACGGTGTGTAGCATAACGTGCAATAGGCATTACGGGGTGTGGCATAATGTGTAATACGCATTACAATGTGTGGCATTACGCATAATGGGTATTACGGTGTGTAGCATAACGTGTAATAGGCATTACGGGGTGTGGCATAATGTGTAATACGCATTACAATGTGTGGCATAATGCCTAATGGGTATTATGGTGTGTAGCATAACTTGAGATGTGCACCGGAAATTTTTCGGGTTTTGGTTTTGGATTCGGTTCCGCGGCCGTGTTTTGGATTCGGACGCGTTTTGGCAAAACCTTCCTGAAAATTTTTTGTTGGATTCGGGTGGGTTTTTTTTTTCAAAAACCCCTCAAAAACAGCTTAAATCATAGAATGTGGGGGTAATTTTGATCCTATAGTATTATTAACCTCAATAACCACAATTTGCACTCATTTTCAGTCTATTCTAAACACCTCACAATATTATTTTTAGTCCTAAAATTTGCACCGAGGTCGCTGGATGACTAAGCAAAGCGACCCAAGAGGGCGGCACAAACACCTGGCCCATCTAGGAGTGGCACTGCAGTGTCAGACAGGATGGTACTTAAAAAAATTGGCCCCAAACAGCACACGATGCAAAGAAAAGAGAAAAAGAGGTGCACTGTGGTCGCGGGACGGCTAAGCTAAGCGACACAAACACCTCAATATCACTGGAATTATTTGTTCTAATCAATGGTATTATTGGTCCAAATCACTGGAAGAAAATGACAAAATCACTGGAATTATTCGTTCTAATCAATGGTATTATTGGTCCAAATCACTGGAAGAAAATGACAAAATCACTGGAATTATTCATTCTAATCAATGGTATTATTGGTCCAAATCACTGGAAGAAAATGACAAAATCACTGGAATTATTCGTAAACATTTGTATAAAGTCGCTGCTTTCTGATTACAGAAATGCTCAGATATTCCTGTGAATACACAATCCCTTCCCAGAGGAAAAAGAAATTGAGAAACCGTTGTTTGAGAACATTTGTTCTCTTTCCCTTACAAAGTAACAAACCACTTTCCAAGAAGACTGACGTTTTTGGGATTATGGAGACAATGGGGGTCATTCCGAGTTGTTCGCGCGCAAGTGAATTTTAGCAGATTTGCTCATGCTAAGCCGCCGCCTACTGGGAGTGAATCTTAGCATCTTAAAATTGCGAACGATGTATTCGCAATATTGCGATTACACACCTCGTAGCAGTTTCTGAGTAGCTTCAGACTTACTCGGCATCTGCGATCATTTCACTGCTTGTCGTTCCTGGTTTGACGTCACAAACACACCCAGCGTTCGCCCAGACACTCCCCCGTTTCTCCAGCCACTCCTGCGTTTTTTCCGGAAACGGTAGCGTTTTTTCCCACACGCCCATAAAACGGCCTGTTTCCGCCCAGTAACACCCATTTCCTGTCAATCACATTACGATCGCCAGAACGATGAAAATGCCGTGAGTAAAATTCCTAAGTGCATAGCAAATTTACTTGGCGCAGTCGCAGTGCGGACATTGCGCATGCGCATTAAGCGGAAAATCGCTGCGATGCGAAGATTTTTACCGAGCGAACAACTCGGAATGACCCCCCATGTTTTTGAATATAAATCCTAAAGCAGGTGGTGTATTAGAGCAAAAGAGTGCAAGAGACCAGCCATGCAGTTTCTGAAATATTATGACAAAATGTTACTGTATTTCATAAGCACTCATTCCTAACTCTGCTAAGTACTGTTTGGTATACTGTATCTGGCTTCCATGAGGTAGTTGTCCCTTATTTCAGCTTCCATTGACCTTTTTGAAAGCGGTAGAAGTTATCGATTCTTTCCCCCCCCCCTATTTTTAATTTTCTCCTGCATAGCCCAGTAAAATGTTGCAATGTTAAGTATTGACTTCTGCCTTCTGGGGGTCCACTTCTTCACCAAAGCCAGCCAAATCTCATCCTAATCCTCTGTTCCACGTTCTCTATGTACCCCATCTGTGTCACCCATGTCTGTCTACCCCTCCCCTTTAGATTGTAAGCTCTCACGAGCAGGGCCCTCTTCCCTCACGTGCTTATCCTTTGTCTTACTTTAATAATCTTCAACTGTACCACATCCAGCAGTCTTCACCTGATACTTATTCCAGTGTCATCTGCTGATGTAACTATGTTTATTTACTCTGTACTTGTCCTATACTGTCATCAACTGTAAGCTGCTGTTTTCCTGTTTGATTATTTATGTACTCTGTAATTGGGCGCTGCGGAACCCTTGTGGCGCCATATAAATAAAGGATAATAATAATAATAATAATAATATAGGGTGTATAATCCCCAGGTGTATCTCACACATCGCTCAGTACAGATTACAGTATGTATAATTACCAGGTGTATAACACACATCGCACAGTACAGTATATAGGGTGTATACTCCCAAGGTGTATCTCACACATCGCTCAGTACATTATACAGGGTGTATAATCACCAGGTGTATCTCAAACATTGCACAGTACAGTATACAGGGTGTATAATCCCCAGGTGTATCTCACACATCGCTCAGTACAGATTACAGGATGTATAAAATCACCAGGTGTATAACACACGTCGCACAGTACAGTATATAGGGTGTATAATCCCAAGGTGTATCTCACACATCGCTCAGTACAGATTACAGGATGTATAAAATCACCAGGTGTATAACACACGTCGCACAGTACAGTATATAGGGTGTATAATCCCAAGGTGTATCTCACACATCGCTCAGTACAGATTACAGGGTGTACAATCCCCAGGTGTATAACACACATCGCACAGTACAGTATATAGGGTGTATAATCCCAAGGTGTATCTCACACATCGCTCAGTACAGTATACAGGGTGTATAATCACCAGGTGTATCTCAAACATTGCACAGTACAGTATACAGGGTGTATAATCCCCAGGTGTATCTCACACATAGCTCAGTACAGATTACAGGATGTATAAAATCACCAGGTGTATAACACACGTCGCACAGTACAGTATACATACTGGTCACAACAATGCAGCAGATATTGAGCACTGATCAGGATACTAGAAGTGACACAGAGCTGCAAGATACAGCAATGGCCTACTGTACTGTAGTATATATGGGTACTGCTGGTCACCAAAATGCTGCACTGTCCTACTATATACTGCTCACAATAATGCAGCACAGAGATAGTATACTTGACACAAAGCTGCAAGATACACAGCAATGGCCTACTGTACTGTACTATATACACTGCTCAAAAAAATAAAGGGAACACTTAAACAACACAATGTAACTCCAAGTCAATCACACTTCTGTGAAATCAAACTGTCCACTTAGGAAGCAACACTGACTGACAATCAATGTCACATGCTGTTGTGCAAATGGAATAGACAACAGGTGGAAATTATAGGCAATTAGCAAGACACCCCCAATAAAGGAGTTGTTCTGCAGGTGGTGACCACAGACCACTTCTCAGCTCCTATGCTTTCTGGCTGATGTTTTGGTCACTTTTGAAAGCTGGCGGTGCTTTCACTCTAGTGGTAGCATAAGATGGAGTCTACAACCCACACAAGTGGCTCAGGTAGTGCAGCTCATCCAGGATGGCACATCAATGTGTGGCAAGGTTTGCTGTGTCTGTCAGCGTAGTGTCCAGAGCACGGAGGCGCTACCAGGAGACAGGCCAGTACATCAGGAGACGTGGAGGAGGCCGTAGGAGGACAACCACCCAGCAGCAGGACCGCTACCTCCGCCTTTGTGCAAGGAGGAACAGGAGGAGCACTGCCAGAGCCCTGCAAAATGACCTCCAGCAAACCACAAATGTGCATGTGTCTACTCAAACGGTTAGAAACAGACTCCATGAGGGTGGTATGAGGGCCCGACGTCCACAGGTGGGGGTTGCAGCCCAACACCGTGCAGGACGTTTGGCATTTGCCAGAGAACACCAAGATTGGCAAATTCGCCACTGGCGCCCTGTGCTCTTCACAGATGAAAGCAGGTTCTCACTTAGCACATGTGACAGACGTGACAGAGTCTGGAGACGCCAAGGAGAATGTTCTGCTGCCTGCAACATCCTCCAGCATGACCGGTTTGGCAGTGGGTTAGTAATGGTGTGGGGTGGCATTTCTTTGGGGGGCCGCACAGCCCTCCATGTGCTCGCCAGAGGTAGCCTGACTGCTATTAGGTACCGAGATAAGATCCTCAGACCCCTTGTGAGACCATATGCTGGTGCGGTTGGCCCTGGGTTCCTCCTAATGTAAGACAATGCTAGACCTCATGTGGCTGGAGTGTGTCAGCAGTTCCTGCAAGATGAAGGCATTGATGCTATGGACTGGCCCGCCCGTTCCCCAGACCTGAATCCAATTGAGCACATCTGGGACATCATGTCTCGCTCCATCCACCAACGCCACGTTGCACCACAGACTGTCCAGGAGTTGGAGGATGCTTTAGTCCAGGTCTGGGAGGAGATCCCTCAGGAGACCATCCGCCACCTCATCAGGAGCATGCCCAGGCATTGTAGGGAGGTCATACAGGCACGTGGAGGCCACACACACTACTGAGCCTCATTTTGACTTGTTTTAAGGACATTACATCAAAGTTGGATCAGCCTGTAGTGTGTTTTTCCACTTTAACTTTGAGTGTGACTCCAAATCCAGACCTCCATGGGTTAATAAATTTGATTTCCAGTGATAATTTTTGTGTGATTTTGTTGTCAGCACATTCAACTATGTAAAGAACAAAGTATTTAATAAGAATATTTCATTCATTCAGATCTAGGATGTGTTATTTTAGTGTTCCCATTATTTTTTTGAGCAGTGTATGTATACTGCTGTTCACCAAAATGCTGCACTGTCCTACTATATACTGCTCATAATAATGCAGCAAAGAGATAGTATACTTGACACAGAGCTGCAAGATACAGCAATGGCCTACTGTACTGTACTACTATAATTATATACTGGTGGTCCCCAGTCCCCACAATGCAGCACACTGAGCACAGATATTTGCAGCACACTGAGCACAGATTACGGAGATTTTCAGGGAGAGAACGCAGCCACGTCCTCTCCGTTCAATCTCCAATGCACGAGGGAAAATGGCGGCGATGCGCGGCTCTTTATATAGAATACGAATCTCGCGAGAATCCGACAGCGGGATGATGACGTTTGTCCGCGTTCGGGTTAACCGAGCAAGGCTGGAAGATCCGAGGCTGCCTCGGACCCCTGTAAAATAGGTGAAGTTCGGGGGGTTTCGGATCTCAACGAACCGAACCCGCTCATCTCTAAGCATAACGTGTAATAGGCATTACGGTGTGTGGCATAATGTGTAATAGGCATTACGGTGTGTGACATAATGTGTAATGGGCATTACGGTGTGTGGCATAATGTGTAATAGGCATTATGGTGTGTGGCATAATGTGTAATGGGCATTACAGTGTGTGGCATAATGTGTAATAAGCATTATGGTGTGTGGCATAATGTGTAATAGGCATTACAGTGTATGGCATAATGTGTAAAGGGAATTATGGTGTCTGTCAATACGCATAATGGGTGTTACGGTGTGTAGCATAACGTGTAATAGGCATTACGGTGTGTGACATAATGTGTAATAAGCATTACAGTGTGTTGTGTAATGGGCATGACGGTGTGGTGCATAATGTGTAATGGGCATGATGGTGTGGTGCATAATGTGTAATGGGCATGACGGTGTGGTGCATAATGTGTAATGGGCATGACGGTGTGTGGCATAATGTGTAATGGGCATGATGGTGTGCGGCATAATGTGTAATGGGCATTGCGGTGTGTGGCATAATGTGTAAGGGGCATGATGGTGTGTAGCATAATGTGTAATGGGCATGACGGTGTGTGGCATAATGTGTAATGGGCATGACGATGTGTGGCATAATGTGTAATGGGCATGATGGTGTGTGGCATAATGTGTAATGGACATTACGGTGTGTTGCATAATGTGTAATGGGCATTATGATGTGTGGTATAATGTGTAAGGGGCATTGCGGTGTGTGGCATAATGTATACTGGGCATTACTGTAAGGAGGAAAAATAACAAATAATGTAAGGGGCATGAGTCCGTTTTTTTTTTCCTGTGGTAGGCAATGTCTGGGCATATGGGTTGCAAAACTGGGGTATAAGGTAGTCTTTTCCTGCAAGGCCATGCCGCTTGCAGCAAAGCCACACCCTTTTTGGGGGGCGCGCACCTACGTCGTGCGCAAAGTCTTCTTGCAAAGGTGACCCCCTCCGTAGCTCCTCCCACATTACCCACAGCTCCGCCCACCCCCAGGAGTTCCTGAACCTATTTTTCTACAAAAATAGCAGTGGGACCACCCATTACCAAATGTCTCGTTTTGCCTGTGCACTCACCCTGGAGGGTGGTAAATAAACACAATATTTTCTATTTTTAGCTGCAGAGGAAAACATTTCCCCCCCTCGCTGGATGATGCAGACGGGTTCCAGGCTCCTTTCCCTGTACGTTAACCCATCACCTGCCAGAGGGGCTGTGAGACAACAGGGGCCGATGCAATATTTCAGGTCTGTCTGTGGCGCTCGCATATCCCGACGTGTCCTACTGTCTGGTAGCTGGAGCAGACACAGAAGGAAGCCGACACGCTGCCATGCATCTTGGTTATTAGAAGCTGTAGACGCCTTGGGCGAGGTGCCAGCTGCTCTCGCTGTTGTGCCCCAGGCTGTAGTACGGTGCCCCTTTTAAGGTAATGATTTACCAACCTCATGATTAATTGGCTTTATAAGCACACCTTGCTTGTTACAATGTATCTGAGCGCCCGGGCGGGGCCTGTGTGCAGTGACAGGCTCATACCTGAGACATTGGATCACTGGATGAGAGAACTGATGCTACCAGGCGCGGGTGCAGCCGTGTACAGCACATTTCTAGAAATGCCAATAAAATGATCTAGGTACTGTCCGTCTCCCTACACACAGCCCAGCGACACATCCGCCCTGTGTGAGTCAGCCGCTTCACCTGAGCTGCCATCATTGCATACAATAGCCAGGACGCCAGCCTGCTCCTACGTGGGGAGTGCAATCTATATGGTAACCGTGCCACGCAGGCACTGCGCACACCGTATAACGCTTGTGTTACTTGCACCATACGGAGTGAGACTGGACACAGGGCCTAATTCAGACCTGATTGCAGCAGCAAATTTGGGCAAAACCAAGTGCACTGCAGAAGGGGGGGGCAGATGTAACATGTGCAGAGAGAGTTAGATTTGGGTGGGGTGTGTTCAAACTGAAATCGAAATTGCAGTGTAAAAATAAAGCAGCCAGTATTTACCCTGCACAGAAACAATATGACCCTCCCAAATCTAACTCTCTCTGCACATGTTACATCTGCCCCACCTGCAGTGCACATGGTTTTACCCATCTGCTAACAAATTTGCTGCTGCGATCAGATTTGAATTACCCCCACTGAAAGAGGGTCTATTTATCAATAATCACACACTCCATGTGATCTGGGCGCGATATTAGCGCCCAAACTCGCATTGCAGGATACGATTCTTGCGCTCGGACGTAGCACTCTGCACCCGCAGGGACAGGGGTTTCAAAAGGGTTCAGTATGATTTGCCAGCGCATGGGTCGCCGGCTGTCAGAATTCTAGCGCCAGCATTCTGACAGCTCTCAGCATTCCGGTGTCGGCTTTCTGACTAATGGGATCCCAACTGCCGACATCTTGACTGCATCCCCTCTGAAAGGAGCGCTTCCCTGCAATCTAGTCACTTCAGTGCCGGAACTCATAGCCGTGCATGGCGGCCATTGCTGCAGAGGGTTCTGGAGAAAACAGCTCCCAGGGCTTTCTGCCATCTTCAGATGGCGTTAGCCCATTTCGGGAATGCTTCTCATAGGAGCGGCAGCTGCTGTCATATATATTAAATATTTGTGGCTATCAATATTTAATGATAAATGGGTACCAGAATGAGAACTGATTTTTAGATACAGAAATAACATAGAGAGGATTACATAACTGTCTTTTGGCTAGGACACAATACAGACATCATTCTCTTGCAGCTAGTGTATACAGATGGAGCCCTCTTCATCTTGGCCTTTAATAGGATTAATCAGAGCCGTAACTAGGTGTGTGCAGAAGGTGCATTGCCCACAGCGCATTTGCCCTGTGGGCACACATTCTGCATACTCTCCGACCGGCCGCATATTCCCCTTGCTGACAGCCGATCCTCCCGATCCCCTATGCGCTCTTGCAGGACCTGGTGCCCGCAGCCCTAAGCTCTGACCAGCAGGAGCCTCTGCTACCGGTAAATACCCTGTGTGCTGCACTCCCACAGCCCCCCTCTCTTGGCCCCTGCGTACTGCGCTGCCTTGGCCCCCTGTTCTCTTAAGCCACGTGTGCTCAGCTGCGCTCCCGTGGCCCCCCTGCTCTCTTAGACCCTGTGTGCTCAGTTGCGCTCCTGTGCCCCCCGCACTCTTAGCCCCCCCCCGTGTGCTCCGCCTCTCATAATGTGTTAAAGAGGACTCCGCCTGCCGTAATGTGTAAAAGGTAGCTCTGCCTGACGTAATGTGTAAAGGGGAGCATTGACTGATGTAATGTGTAAAAGGGAGCTCTACCTGCCGTAATGTGTAAAAGGGAGCTCTGCCTGCCATAATGTGTAAAAGGGTGCTCCACCTGCCATAATGTGTTAAAGGGGACTCCGCCTGCTGTAATGTGTGAAAGGGAGCTCTACCTGCCGTAATGTGTGAAAGGGAGCTCTGCCTACATAATGTGTAAAAGGGAGCTCTACCTGCCGTAATGTGTAAAAGGTAGAGGATGCTCTACCTGCCGTAATGTGTAAAGAGGAGCTCTGCCTGGCGTAATGTGTAAAAGGACGCTCTGCCTGCCGTAATGTGTAAAAGGGAGCTCTGCCTGCCGTAATGTGTAAAAGGGAGCTCTGCCTGCCGTAATGTGTAAAAGGGAGCTCTGCCTGGCGTAATGTGTAAAAGGGAGCTCTGCCTGGCGTAATGTGTAAAAGGGAGCTCTGCCTGCCGTAATGTGTAAAAGGGAGCTCAGCCTGGCATAATTTGTGTAATTTGTGTAAGTGGCGCTACTTCGCGGCACAATTTGACTAATGGAGACTACTGTGCAGTGTAATAGGAATTGATATTATTTTGTGGCTAAGCCTCTTCCCCATGAAGCCACACTCCTAAATATTGGTCACATGCGCACTGGCCCTGTTTTAAATATGAAGGGGGGGGGGGAGGGGGGCGGGGGGCTGATGCTGTTTCTTGCACATAGCTCTAAAATGTCTAGTTACGGCACTGGGATTAATTGAGCCAGGGCAGTCCCCTGCTGTAATGACTTAATCCCCTGCTGTATTGTTCTCTCTGTATTGTATTGCAGCTAAGAACAATAGATGAAAGGCTTATGATAATAAGCCTTGGTGCACCATGGTGCAGCAGAGAAGGCTAGATGAGTGAGGCTCTGTCTATAAATTAGACCCCTTAGACACACCCCTCCTTGTAGTATTTGCACAATAGAGACCCCCTCTCTTGTGGCTAGTGCACAATGCAAACTTCACTCGCTAGCGGCTAGTATATAAGCTGGACCCTCTTGGTATTGAGCTGCTGTCTAAGAACCGGATTCTTTTCCCAAAGTAAAAAAAATGGAATAAAATACAATAGAGTAGTTCAGCAAGAGAGTAATACCTTATACCTTATATATATACCATGCCTTCAATAACACAGGTGTGCCTCGGGTTCGGGGTGGGGGCGCGCCCGGTGAGGGCATAGTATAATGCAAGGAAATAAGATTTAAAAGAAAGCCCGTACATGAGAAAACATAAATAACTTTTACTGAGATCATTGAGACCAAATATATGGAGGCCGGGGACAAGAGAGAATATCCACAATATCATCCTTATGAAAAGTATCCAACTGGTCAAGTGTCCAAAATAATATTCACTGACGCGTTTCACTTGCCTATGCAAACTTCCTCAGGGTAGTTTTTATGTATCTCTATGCTATTTTATGTATATATGCCAGCTATCTGTTTTGTAGACTATAGGGGATTATTTACAGACCAAAATGTCACTTAAATCATCTGGAAACACTGTTGTATGAGTTAATGCCTGACTCCTACAACATCACACCTTTCAGGGAGTAGGTCTGTTCTGCTATTCAGGTGCAGTAGCAGAGAAACATTAAGAAAATCTGTAAAAGCTTCCCTTATATAACTTATTTTCTGAGAGTGAACATCCTTTTCTTATTAGAGCTGCAGGAAAATGGATCTCGTCCAATCAGTCCCTAGCAGGCAGCTGTAACTCCGCCCACTGTGCAGCTCCTGGTCAAACTCAGCCAGTGTACCCTGTGGTGTAATTGCTCTTTGTACAGCGCTCCATGTGCAATGAAATGCCAGAGGCAGGAGTGGTCACTGGCTTGTTGCAGTGCCCCCAGGATCCGGGGGCGGCCATGGTGAAGGACAGACAGGTACTCAGTTACCGAGGAGCATGTGGGGCAGGGAGCAGACAAACGCCGGGAAGGGCTATGTATAGTATACAGCAGAGCCGGCCATAGGCAAACTAGGCAATTGCCTAGGGCATCTGGTATGCCTAGGGGCATCAGCAGCTTCTGCTGATTAAAATGATATGCGGCATGCCTATATTCTGTGTGTAGCATTTCATATGCAGATACAGCCACAGTCTCACACAGTATATAGGCATGCTGCATATCAGTTTAATCAGCAGAAGCTGCTTGTGCATCCTAGCTACATAGCAATACAAATAAGATGCATTTTCATTAAAAAAGGTGCCCGACGTTAGCACTGAGACAAGATTTATGAGGACACATCTGTATCCAAGCAGAGGCAGAGGTCACAGTGTTAGAGGCAGTGTGAGTGCTATGTGAGTGAGTGTGTGTGTGTGTGTGTGTGTGTGTGTGTGTGTGGGTTGGTTGTGCAGTAGTGTTCGGAATATGTGTAAGCAGCATTATGTGTGTCATGTAAAAATGCATTAATAATGTGCAACATATGTGTAGGGGGCACTATGTGTGTCATTATGTGTATAAGGGCATTAATAATGTGCGGCATATGTGTAACAGGGTACTACTGTATGTGTGTCATTATGTGTATAGGGGCACTAATAATGTGCAGCAAATGTGTAGGGGGCACTATGCATGTCATTATGTGTATAAGGGCATTAATAATGTGCGGCATATGTGTAACAGGGTACTACTGTATGTGTGTCATTATGTGTATAGGGGCACTAATAATGTGCAGCAAATGTGTAGGGGGCACTATGCATGTCATTATGTGTATAAGGTCATTAATAATGTGCGGCATAGGTCTAAGGGACATTATGTGTAAAAGGGCATTAATAAAGGTTGTCATAATGTGTAAGGCGCATTATGTTTATAAGGACATTAATAATGTGTCTCATATGTGTAAGGGGCATTACTGTATGGCATTATGTGTATAAGGTGCTCTACTATGTGGCATTGCATATAGAAAGGGCACTACTGTGTCGTCTAATGTGAATAAAGAGCAATAGGGTGTGGTGTAATGTGAATAAGGAGCAATTCAGTGTGATGTAATGTGAATAAGGGGCTCTACTGTGAGGAGTAACGTTTATAAGGTGAAGTGATACTACTGTGGGATGTAATATGAATTATGGACACTATCGCATGATCAAATGTGAATAAAGTTGCAGTACTGTGTGGTGTAATTGGAATTGGGGTTACTATTGTGTGGCCATGCCTCTTGCCAGCAAAAACAGTGAAAACACACCCCTTTTTGGGCTGTGCATCAAATGTGCGAACTGTTCCTATTTAAAATATAGGGGGTACAAGGACTGCTATGGGTGAGGGGTGATGGTGCTGGGAAAGAGGTGCAAGGTCAGAGGCGGAATCAGCGGTGGTGCTAGGGGGCACCAACCAAAATCTTGCCTAGGGCATCATATTGGTTAGGGACGGCTCTGGTATACAGATAAGTATATACACTATACCGGCCTGATTGAGATTTGGAAAGAAAGCAGAAAAAGCAGGTAAGTTTGTATCTGGAACAAACCATGTTGCAATGCAAGGGGAGGAAATACAATTTTTATTTATTGTTTCTGTGCAGGGTAAATACGGGCTGCTTTTGCATGTAGCCCACACGTTTAGGCTGCTTTATTTTTAGACTGTAATTTTAGAGTTCAGTTTGAATGCATCCCACCCAAATCTAACTCTCTCTGCACATGTTACATTTGCTACCCCCTGCAGCATGGTCTTTCCCAGTTGCGTGCTTTCTTGCTTTGCTTTCACATCTGAATAACCCCCATTTGCTGTAAAGGGATGGGCCATCAGTATGGGAGTGCATGACCATAAGTCGGAGCATGCGCAACACTAGACAGAACAGGACATTCTTTTCAGTTACAGGAGAAGACCGTGGGAACTTTGCAGGGACAGAATGTTAATGCAACCGCTGTCACTAGGAAGTTTGTTCCTGCATAGCAGAGAAGTTTGGTAAAAATGCTACTAACTGCGACAATACTGGCCAGAGTCGGGTTTATTGTTAAATAGCGGCTAATTCAGACCTAATTGTAGCAGCAAAATTGTTCTCTAATGGGCAAAACCATGTGCACTGCAGGTGGGGCAGGTGTAACATGTGCAGAGAGAGTTAGATTTGGGTGGGTTATATTGTTTCTGTGCAGGGTAAATACTGGCTGCTTTATTCTTACATTGCAATTTAGATTTCAGTTCGAACACACCCCGCCCAAATCTAACACTCTCTGCACATGTTACATCTGCCTCCCCTGCAGTGCACATGGGCCCTCATTCCGAGTTGTTCGCTCGTTATTTTTCTTCGCATCGGAGCGATTACTCGCAAACTGCGCAAGCGCAATGTTCGCAGTGCGGCTGCGCCAAGTAAATTTGCACAAAAGTTTGGTGTTTTACTCACGGCGTAACGAGGTTTTTTCATCGTTCTAGTGATCGGAGTGTGATTGACAGGAAGTGGGTGTTTCTGGGCGGAAACTGGCCGTTTTATGGGAGTGTGCGGAAAAACGCAGGCGTTTCGGGGGAAAAAGCGGGAGTGTCTGGAGAAACGGGGGAGTGTCTGGACGAACGCTGGGTGTGTTTGTGACGTCAAACCAGGAACGAAACTGACTGAACTGATCGCAGTGTAGGAGTAAGTCTCGAGCTACTCAGAAACTGCTAAGAAATTTCTATTCGCAATTCTGCTAAGCTAAGATTCACTCCCAGTAGGCGGCGGCTTAGCGTGTGCATTTCTGCAAAAAGTAGCTAGCGAGCGAACAACTCGGAATGAGGGCCATGGCTTAGCCCATTAGAGAACAATTTTGCTGCTGTGATCAGGACTGAATTAGGCCCAGAGTCTCTGGAGAGCATTGGCAGTTGCATAAGGCCCTGTACCTGAAGGGGGCTATTGTACGCCTAGCTATTCAGGTACCTGACCCGAGTAATATACACGTCCGCCTCACCGCTGGGTTGTATTCACTCCGTTATGTAAGGAGCGCGTATTTCTGTTTTATATTTTTTATTGCATTTCTTTGTCCAGCGGTAACATCCGAGGCCTACATAATTTACAAGCGGAGGGGCGGTGGTTACATAATACCCCTTGTCGCTATTTCAGGCCGCGCATCCCAGGTGAGGCCTCTGTAGTGTAACCTAACACGGTCACTGTGCACTGTATCGGGTTCCGTCTACGCAGGCCCATTTCCTCTCGTGTCAAACCGCTCTTTTGTTTTGCAACAAAGATGAAAGTTAACGTAGAAGAGACTCTAAAACACGTGTCTTAGGAGCCTTCATTATACATCACATTCCATAGACAAAGCTGGGAAAATGGCGGTAGTGGGCATATCAAGTCTGAATGATTGTGAGAACTCGGGGGGTCATTCCAAGTTGATCGCTAGCTGCTGTTGTTCACTGCGTAGCGATCAGTGTAAAAATCGGATAATCTGCGTATGCACCGCACGGGTACAAAGTCCTTTGTGGTTTTGCACAGGTTCTAGCGATGCTTTCAGTCACACAGCCGAACGCAAGGAGATTGACAGGAAGAGGGCGTTTATGGGTGTCAGCTGACCGTTTTCTGGGAGTGTTTGGAAAAACGCAGGCGTGGCCGGGCGTTTGCTGGGCGGGTATCTGACGTAATTACCGTGTCAATCGTCGCAGCAATCATCGCACAGGATAAGTAACTACACGGCTGGTCTTGTTTTGCACAAAATGTGTTTGCAGGCGCTCTGCTGCACAGGCGTTCGCACTCCTGCAAAGCGAAAATACACTCCTCCGTGGGCGGCGATTATGCGTTTGCACGGCTGCTAAAACTGCTAGGGAGCAATCAACTCGGAATGACCCCCTCCATGTGGAACTAAAAGACAAATTCAGACTGGAAAGGTGCGACATTCCACATCCACACGTGTTATCCGTCCGATATTCCACAGAACAGTTTGGAAAATTTCAGTCCTCATTAGTCAATGACTTGGTATGTGGTGCAGACTTTCATACAAATATGGCAGTGTGCAATAAACAACACAGTTCAGTTTTCCCTTTGGTTCCACTTTATTGTGTATTGCTGTTTCATTATGTACCTGTTAGAAAGGAATACTTCTATGGATGAACATACGAGTTACCTGAAACATATTCTTGCTATATAGTAATCAGTTGTTTCTTCTGTCTCAGCAAATGTATGACAAGTTTTGTTGGTGTCCTGTGACTGTGTCGGCACAACTGCTGTGTGAGATGTCCTCGTTGTTCCACACGTTCCTCTCTGTCTTCCGCTATGATCAGGGGGCTGCGAGTAGCACTCGACTCGGAGGCAAGAAACCAGCGTAGGGGTTCGGTGCTTATATTACATGGGGCTCTATTCAGCAGCGGTGCAGATATTGTGCTGAATATTTTCGTACAACATTGACACAATATTTATTTTCTCCGGAAAAAGGAAATTTAAACCTACAGTACTTCTCTGTGCAAATAGTACCCAACAAGAATAAAGACACAAAGTTATGTATTTATACCAACTCCATAAAAGAAAAATATATATATATTTTTTTTTTTTCTTTTGAAGAGGGGTAACAGAACATAATTGCATTATTATCTCCGTTAACCCTTTGCTAAATAGCGGGATACTTAAGTAATGTGGAAACGCTCGTTCCTGCATTACGTAGACATTTGAATGCCGAACGAGGTCTGTTCTGGGCCAATAAATGGGTCGCACAGATCAGCATGGAGCGGATACAGCCGAGCTCCTCTCAGTGACGTCATAGAGGGGGAGAAGGAGTTTGGGTAACAAAAGGTCAAAGTTTAACATGAAACGATTTGTAGCATTCATCCCATACTTGCCTACTTTCGAAAAAGCATTTCAGGGAGCGTGTGAAAGTAACGCCTATCAGCGCGGACGCGTACTGCTACATCTGAGAGACGCGTCATACAAATGACATATCCAAATGTAAAGAAGCCCCAAAGTTATTAAGATCTACTTGTTGAAGAAAGTACACTGATATTTTTCAGGAATTGTTTGTGTATTGTGTTTTACCAGAGGTTCCATCTAATGTAAGTGGCCACGAGAAACCTTATTTCAAATGCATGTAGCGAAAGGGATGATTGGGGGTCATTCCGAGTTGATTGCTCGCTGCGGTTTTTCGCAGCGCAGCGAACAGGTTACTACTGCGCATGCGTATGGACCGCAATGCGCAGGCGTGTCGTACGAGTACAAAGCGGATCGTTGCTGTGCAATGGTTTTAACGAAGAATCCATTCGCACAGCCGATTGCAAGGAGATTGACAGGAAGAGGGCGTTTGTGGGTGGCAACTGACCATTTTCTGGGAGTGTTTGGAAAAACGCAGGCGTGTCCAGGCGTTTGCAGGGCGGGTGTCTGACGTCAATTCCGGCACTAAAAAGACTGAAGTGATCGCAAGGGCAGAGTAAGTTCTGACCTACTCAGAAACTGCACAAAACTTTTTCGTCCCGCTCAGCTGCACACGCGTTCGCACGCTTGCAAAGTGAAAATACACTCCCCCGTGGGCGGTGACTATGCGTTTGCACGGCTGCTAAAAGTAGCTAGCGAGCGATCAACTCGGAATGACCCCCATTGTGTCTTATAACCAATGCAGGGAAATGGCGCTGATGAGCCCATTTGAATGTATGTATCTCTGATTTCTTTGTTTCCCCCAGTAATATAACAGCTGCATAATGGTGATCATGTGTAATCAGGGAGATTGCTGGTCTATTCAGGGACTCAGGGAGATTGCTACTGTTTCAGGGAGTCTCCTGCAGAATGCGTGTGGGTAGGCAACTATGATTCATAATATTGTGTAAGAAAGATACAAACCAAGCAACAATACAGTCACACATCTCTAATTTGCATATTAATGTCCCTAAAAGTGAGTGTGACGCTCTAGTCATCCCATTGTGTCTTCTCTTGCGGAGTACTCCGGCTGCCCCAATGTTAGTGCTGCGTCATCCCCTCTGCAAACACGTTCTCCTCTAATTTACCCAGATTACATCATGTGTTTACCGAGGACAGGGAGACGAGCGGCTTTTATCCAGATCCTTCATTCAACAGACTACGTTCTCCTCTGCCAGAGCCAAACGCTACCCCCCCCCCATATCCAAACCCCGCAGACACCAGTTACACCAGTAAGAAGGCCCTCATTCCGAGTTGTTCGCTCGTTCTTTTTCTTCGCATCGGTGCGATAAGTCGCAAACTGCGCATGCGCAATGTTCGCAGTGCGTCTGCGCCAAGTAAATTAGCACAAAAGTTTGGTATTTTACTCACGGCTTAACGAAGATTTTTCATTGTTCTGGTGATCGGAGTGTGATTGACAGGAAGTGGGTGTTTCTGGGCGGAAACTGACCGTTTTATGGGTGTGTGTGAAAAAACGCATGCATTTCAGGGAAAAACGCGGGAGTGTCTGGAGGAACGGGGGAGTGTCTGGGCGAACGCTGGGTGTGTTTGTGACGTCAAACCAGGAACGAAACTGACTGAACTGATCGCAGAGTAAGTCTCGAGCTACTCAAAAACTGCAAAGAAATATCTAATCGCTATTCTATTCGCAATTCTGCGAACCTGTCGTTCGCAATTCTGCACAGCTAATATTCACTCCCAGTAGGCGGCAGCTTAGCGTGTGCAAAGCTGCTAAAAGCAGCTAGCGTGCGAACAACTCGGAATGAGGGCCGAAATACCTGCATCTCACTGACACAAGAACACACCACTGTATCTCCACAGGCCCAAAGCACGAACCTTTCCTAGATTTGGTGTAAGTTTTCCATCCGTTCGCTCTGGAAATGTGAAATGTTTTCCTTGTGGTAAGTACGGTCATTGGGGGTAATTCAGACCTGATAGCTAGGCTGCGTTTTCGCACAGCGGGCGATCAGGTCCAAACTGCGCATGCGTATGCACCGCAATTCGCAGGCGCATCACACGGGTACAAAGCGGATCGCCGCTCAGCGATGGGTTTGCGTGACGGATCCGTTTGCATGGGCGATCGCAGGGAGATTGACAGGAAGAGGGCGTTTGTGGGTGTAAACTGACCGTTTTCTGGGAGTGGTTGGAAAAACGCAGGCGTGTCCAGGCGTTTGCAGGGCGGGTGTCTGACGTCGATTCCGGTACCGGACTGGCTGAAGTGATCGCAGCGGCTGAGTAAGTTCTGGGCTGCGCAGAGACTGCACAGAATCAGTTTGTACATCTCTGCTACACATGCGATCGCACACTTGTACAGCTAAAATACACTCCCCTATGGGCGGCGACTATCTGATCGCAGCGCTGCAAAAATCACCTGCTAGCGATCAAGTCTGAATTAGATCCCTTGTATTATTACTGAGCAATTCTTACACCTGCAGACAGATGTCCTGACGCAAGAGCTTGCAGTCTACGGAAGTGTTGTCCATCGAACAGTACAACATTAACGCAAACCTATAGACAAGTTCCAGCAGCACATTGGCCTAATGGCGGGTTTGGAGACTCACTTTAATAAATATTGAAAACACACACGGAAGACTTTATGTCCCTCATTCGCATCCATCACTAAAATCATAAATGGTTCCATTTCAATTTACTGAAGGGTTGTTAAAGCGGTCGGAGGGCGCACTCTGTAGGGCCAATGCCACTTTGCACAGTTCCTCCTCTCAGATAAGAGGAATGATTTCCTGTCGCACAGAACACGATAAATTACTGGCTGATTGTTTTCCACTAATGAAGCTTCTTGCAGGGTGAGAGCCCCTCTAATGGACGCGGTGCCAGTCATCACCTGCGGCGACAACGTGTCCTCGGCTCTGGCGAGTCAGTGACGTTGTCAGGGAAGTTTATGGGGAACAAAGGGCTGTATTTGTCTGCGACAGCCCAGACTTAATGAATTGGGTTGTACAGTCCTGTCCTCTGAATGAGTTACCCAACTAGGCTGGATCTCGGGAGGGGTGTGCGGGCTCATTGAATAGGCCTCATTGTCCTCTCCTCTCGCACAGACACTGCGCTGCATGTGACAACACAGGGACCCAATCATTGGCGGTCGCTGGCATCTCCTCTTAGGATCCCGTCTCCCGGACAGTTTGTAAACACTCTCAGACTCCTCCTGAGCTCACGGCTGCTTACTAGGAGGAAAATGAGCCCCAGTCATCGCTGTAGGCGCAGTCTGTTGTGTCAGTGCCGCTGTTACATGGCAGGGCTGGGCATAGCGTTTGTGCCATTGGGCGTGATGCAGAGTAGGCAGGAAAATGGAGGCAAGTTCCGCGTAAAACAAAACATACTTAAAAAGAAGGTATTTTCGCCATACGCAGGGTTCTAGCTGCGATATAAACTGTTTCGGGTCTGCAGCCGCAGTTTATGGGGCAACGTTACACTAGGTACATGTACAGGTAGGTTATTCGCACCCACCACCGAGCGATTGCATCTGTGCAAAGTCTGACAGGCAGAATGGGACTGTGGATCCCCACCAGAGATGAATGAAGACCTCATGGGGTTCCAGTCCCTTCCCACCTATATTTGTCGAAACAATAAGAAATATGTATATCAGGGTTACAGTAATCTGGGTCCCTCATAGCCCACTGGGCCCTAGGCAGGAGCTTAGTTTGCCTAATGTATAATCTGGCTATGGTCCACATGTCAACTCTGCATCTATGACATCATACACCGGCCGCTGTCATCCGCATCCTGACCAATCAAATATAATCGCTCGAAACAATCATTCTCCGCTTCATGTGCAAACGTTGCAGCACTTTGGCCAAGAAGGACTATAAATAAGACAACAGCTGGTTCCTTACCCTCATTAGCGCGTCCTACAAAGACTATTCGTTACTCAGTCATTACTGCCATCTTCTGCCATCGGGGCAGAACATATCACTGGCTTTTGGAAATTAGAGGGTAGACCGGACATTATACTTCATATTACATTATATGGACGATTGGCAATAATTCCACCTCGGTAGGGCCTTGTGGGCAAATGCTCCTGCCTGTGGAACCAGTTACATAAACTGGCCCTGTTCTTGGGGACCTAGGGACAACCAGGAAATCAGTCACCGTCTATGGTGCCATCTGTACGTTACATCAATGGTAGGAGACCATTACCGTAAAACCACTGATGGTTTCAACCACCGATGGGCACACTGTGGAACAACTGACCAATTCGGGTCATATTTACTAGCTGCGGGAGGGGGTGGCTCTACAAGGGTGTGTGGTACGATAAAGTGGGTCGGTGGCATGACTGCATCATCAAAGCCCTGGCAAGACAATGCCTTGACTGGTCATTGTACAGCAGGGGCGGGGTTACCATGATGCTAGTCAGCGCGAATTACGTCATCAGTCGCCCACTTTACCGTAGACTTGCCCACTCTTCTGCTGTTTGGGAGCACCAACCGATTTTTGGGAGCCTCCCAGATGTCCCGGCCGGTCCGGGAGAGTAGCCAAGTATGCTTTGGGCCAATCAGGGAAAGGGGGCTGGGCTAAGGGGTGCCCCATTGCCACCTCTCCGCTATCAATGGCGGACATTGATAACCATCAACGGTTGGCGGCAAACCATCTATGACTGATGGCCACCCCTAAATAGTACGGGTGTAGAGCGCACCCCTGGGGGATTGGACCCAGAAGGCTTTCCGTTGCAACTACATCTGATGACGTTTCAGTGCGACACCCCCTCTGGGTGGGAGTGCCCTATATATAGCATTGCATCAATGTACAAAATGTACATTATCCCGTCTGATATTAATTAAGATGTTTTGTTTGGGGCGTTACTGTTGAACCAGTTTTAAAGAACAAAAGCTTAGAGGAGTAATGAGTGTAAATGAGGCCACGTTGTCTGTGTTATAAATAATCTGCGGCAACTTGTTTCCTCGTCGCCTAACTGGCTGTAATTTATGCTAATCCGCTGTTCTGTCCCCGCGCAGAGGAACAATTCTCCTATTATTGGGGAAATGATTACAGGGAGCTTCAGCTGTTCCTCTGACGGTGGAAGTTTATGTACTGAGAGCTGATTATATGGGTGTCACATTCACAGTCATAGTTATTTATACAGGAGACACCGGCAGGAATGGCTGCAGCTAATTGTACCTGTCACGTATTTACGTAGGTGATTTACACCCGCCATACACGGCTCAGGCCGCCAAGTGATACTCGCTACTAATTATCGCCCTCTTATCTGTCCCTTATGTCTGGTAACCTGTATCTATAGGAATTCAGTGAGTCGCTCAGTAGTCTTCTGGCAATGGCGCACGCAGGGGGGTTTCCGAGCACCCAGAAACCCCCCCGCTCCACCAAAAAAAATAAAAAATTTGTGTAGATATGTATATGTGTGTGTGTATATATATATATATATATATATATATATATATATATATATATGTACATACACTAACACACTAGTTTTACGGACCCAGCATATACTGGGTCACCCCAGTCCCCACCCCCGTGCTTGGCTCCACTCAGTTCTGGACTCCCCCCCTCCCCCCCCCCCCCCCTCATGCAAATCCTGCGTTTGCCACTGTCTGAGGCATCATACATGCAAACGAATGGGATGCCCTGAGCATACACCTATGGGGGTCTGGATAACTATACGGGACCACTTGTCAGTGTACGCCATAAGCAAGATATAGGCTGCGCCTATATGCAAATACTACTAAACCTAAACTGTACATTAGAGACGGTGTAAATAAATATTTTATCCAATCAAGATAAACTGTTGCCCATTCAGTTAATTGTTGGTAACTGATGTGCCCTCCTGTTCAGGTTTATATTCACTGACTTCATGATGAAGCTCTTTTTTTAAATGTAGAAATTTTTATGGAAAATTATCTTCCGAATGAGCCTCATAAGTTATATATCACTCGTGTATCATCGCTGTCCTGAGTTTGTAAGCTTATAATACCCATTATCTCTATACAATTCCCAGTTACATTATTCTGATATTTGTATAATATAAAATATTTTAAGTAGTCAAAGAACTTCCCTGTAACGTCTAATGTCCTTATTTACATTGTTCCATATATAAACAGAAATTGTAATGCCCCATATACCAGGGGTGCAGGGTGAGGCCACAGGTAGAACGATGTTTTTACAGAGAGGATTAATGAACAAATATTGATATGTGAAATAGTTTGATAATTGTCAGCTATGTAATCCTGCAGGTTCCCGCAGCATTAATCTCCTGTTCCAGTGCTTGGAAGTGACTGAGATGTTTGTTGCTAGTGATAATCTCCTGAGTGAGAGTTTAATCCTGACGTGAAGTACTGACACCTGTCTGGATGGCGGCGTAGGTATTAAGAATTTGCATGCTTGAGCACAGGTGAATACATTAATACCTCATTCGTTTTGATTAAACCTTGGCTATCCTTAAAACCTGGACCCGCTGTGTTAATACTGTATAGATTATACACTTCATACTTCCTAACGCTGGGTACACACTGTAAGATTATCTGTCCAATTTTTCTGGTTGGAACAAAAATCTGGTAATATCTGCTGCAAATGGCAATTGAGCATTTACTCCCAGTTGAATAAACCAATTTATACAAATGGCCATTTTTGTCCATTTTCCGGCTTCTGGGAGCAAATGGTGGCTTGTCATTTGCTCCCAGACATGGTCAGATTTTCGTTCCAACCCTCAAAAAATTGGACAGATAATCTTATAGTGCGTATCCAGCCTTAGAGTCCCCATTTAGCTGTGACAATCCAAACTGGATGGGTCTGTCCCATCGTCCAGTGGATCAGATTAGGTCAGGTGTTCCCAAACTGGAGGCTGTGGCTGTGTGCATTGGGGCACTTCCGGGGTGCCCTGGGCTGGTGGTCCAGGACATTTCAAATTATGTAAGGTCAATAGGCAAAACCAGTGCTGGAGGCCAGTCATAAAACCGGCGGACAGACAGAAGCGACTCCTGACCCTCTCAACATAACTGACCCTAAGCAGGACCTATAAACACAATTTATTTCCTTTACATTTTTTCTGAATCTCTCAGTAGTACCCCTTTTCCACTAGCTTTAAAAACACGGGTAAATGTGCGGGGGCACGCATTTACCCACGTTTTTTCCTAGTGGAAGCGGCCTCCCCTGCAAAATCAAGTGAATCGGGAATCCTACCTGGGTACCTTGCCGGGTTGAACACGTGTTCAACCCAGTAAGCTGTGTAGTGTGAACGGAAGCCGTGTCGATGCAACACGGCTCCCGTTCACAGTGAATGGAAGGGTGGCGCTGGGAGATCATGTGATCTCCCAGCGCCGCCTCTGCCGCGTCAGCAGCAGCGCCACCAACCCGGCAATATGACGGGTTGGTGAGCGCTGTGGGACAGGAGGCTGAGCACGGGCCGCAGCCGTGTCAGGCTCCCGGCTGCGACCTGTGCTACAGGTGGAAAAGGGGTATAGGAAACCTTTGGTCTGGGGGAGCCGTGAAAAGAATTCTGATACCCTAGCGCTCCGTGATTCAAAAAAAGCTTGGGAACCACTGGATTAGGTGGTCGTTAGGTAGTCTCAGCGCTTCCAATCCTGTTTATGCCCTATAGGCAATGACTTTATTAGGAAACTACAGCTAGTAATAGCATTCCCTTCTTATATTTCAGGGATAGACGTGATGGGAGCGCTGGGTTTTAGTAAATGAACCTTTGTAACTTAGTGAGAGGCTGAAACGTATTCAGCAAAAGGCTGACGAGACCCCACGTACTCTGTATCAGTGCTCAGGCTTGGACTGGCCCACAGGGGTACAGAGGAAACCACCGGTGGGCCCCACTGCCTTGGGGCCCTCCTCCTGCTCTAAGGATCAGGTTCTAGACTGTGCACTTGAATTATACATTATACATATGTTACCTTATGTTACCTTATACTGGACCATGGTGTATTTTCTACAGTGCATTGCTGTTATTACTCTGTTATTAATCTGGCACATTATCATGCATGCAGCAGCTGAATTTACTCTATATATTTGCGTTGCACCAATTGAGGTGACAGGCCCCACCCCCTCAGCAGACTGGCCACACCCCTAACATGGGCCCCTACCACTGCATTTCCCCGGTGGGCCCTACATACCCCAGTCCGACACTGTCAGTGCTTGTAGTCTCTTACCTGAGGTCACCTAATTACAGGTAATCACCTTGCAGATGAAGAGCTGGGAGAGAATATGTAGAATGTAGGCTGTGTGAAAGTGATGAAGATGTAAGTAATTAGCTCCCGCAGACAGATTTATTGCACCATTATATGTCTGTGAGAGAAATGTGACGTCTCCTACACACTTCCCTGAATTTGTTTTATAGATAACAGTTGTAACATAACATTATGTAAGAGCCCTGGGACATAGAACCGCCTGTCTCGTTATTATCTACTAATATCCTATATATGGAAAACACCAACATATTACACAGCTCTGGACACTGAGGAGATTGTGAGACAAAGGGGGTCATTCAAGGTTGAATGCAAATGCAAACGCATTTTCCGATAATTGATACACTGCGCATGTGCAAAATTAGCACGGTGCATGTCCACCGCTATATCTGCGTACAGAATAGCGTAAAAATCACCTAAATTATTCAGCAGACTTGCACATAAAAACGGGCGGAGTATCTGTGGCCAGCAGTCGCAATACCTACGTCAGGATCCCGGCTGCAGGATGGCCGGTGGGGAGGGGGGGTGGTAAGCGCAACAAAGCCTCTTGCAGGCTCACTGCGCTCGCCATGGGTTCTATATGTATCGACGCGGACACTGCACTTTTCGACACATTATGCCTCCCTGCTCTCTTCACCTCCTCCCCGCTGGCGTTGCCTGTTCCTTTTTTTTTGTCCTCCTAACAACTTTATTGTGCGCCTCCACCCACGTCTCCCCAGTGACCTCTGACATCACCCCCGCGTCTCCTCAATGCCCGGCACCTCGCGGCCTCCTCACAGCATATCCGTGCATGCGCCGGCTCACTCCGCAGGACTCAGCGGGAGCTGGGGTGCATCCACATTTGTGTAAGACCAAGCCGCTGCGACTCGGGAATGAAGCAGGTAATTAGCAGGTGGTTGCAGCGCTCGGCGGTGACTGTGACGGCTGCACCAAGTTCCCCCTCAAAAAAGTAAGGGCCACTCACACACATGACCATCATTAATGCGTATTTGGCCACTTTTGAAAAAAGCATTTCAGGGAGATTGTGAAAGTAAGAGCTAAGAGGGCAGCATTAGACGTGTAGTGCACCGCCTGGGAAGTGGCGTCGGTTTTGTTCAGTAAGATTTACTTGTATACAAAAACACCTGGATACATTTCATGGATTATTCATGTACTGTGTGTGTTCTACTCACACGTGGTTCCATATTAGGGTTAATTCAGATCTGATCGCTGGGCTGCATTTTTTGCAGCCCTGCGATCAGATAGTCGCCGCCTACAGCGGGAGAAGTAAAGCCTGTGCAGGTGTGCGATCGCTTCTTTTGCAGTCTCCGTGCAGCCCAGGACTTACTCTTCGTGTGCGATGGAATCCTGCTGATCGGGGCCGGAGCTGACGTCAGACACCCTCCCTTATCCCATTTTGTCCTGGGCGGGTTCATTTTCCTAGAATAATGAATGCTGCAAAATGCAATGTGTGCAGGAGAAAGCCGGAGAGTGCAGAGCTACAGCAGGATCCTGCCCTGGGATAAAGGTAATGGGGAGGGGGTGCAATAGGGAAAAATGTAGCTGGAATGTGCATATGGGATTATGGGGGTCATTCCGAGTTGATCGCTAGCTGCCGTTGTTCGCAGCGCAGCGATTAGGCTAAAAAAAATCAGCATTTCTGCGCATGCGTATGCACCGCAATGCGCACGCGCGACGTACGGGTACAAAGTCCATTGTGGTTTTGCACAAGGTCTAGCGAAGCTTTCAGTCGCACGGCACAACGCAGGAAGATTGACATGAAGTGGGCGTTTCTGGGTGTTAACCGACCGTTTTCAGGGAGTGCTTAGGAAAACGCAGGCGTGTCGGGGAAAACGCAGGCGTGGCTGGGCGTGTGTGTGACATCAAAAGCCGTCCCTCCGTCGTTAGAATCAACGCACATGAAGAGTAAGTACAGGGCTGGTCTTGTTTTGCACAAAATGTTTTTGCAGGCGCTCTGCTACACAGGCGTTCACACTTCTGCAAAGCGAAAATACACTCCCCGGTGGGTGGCGGCATAGCGTTTGCACAGCTGCTAAAAGTAGCTAGCGAGTGATCTACTCGGAATGACCCCCTATATTTACTAAAGTGCGGGTTTTTAGAAGTTGAGTCCATGGCAGCCAATCAGATTTCACTTATTATTTATCTAGCACCTTCTAGAAGATAATAGCTAGAATATGATTGGTTGATGTAGGCAACATCCCCACTTCTGAAAACCCGCACTTTAGTAAATATACCCCCAAGGTGTCTGACTTGTATGATATTTTATCTTGAATATTCAAGCAGTAGAGTTTTATTGTATTATTGTTTTTATTTATTGATTTGTATCTATTATATTTATATTTATTTGTTTCAAACAATACATGGAACTTTGGAGTTACATATTTAGAAAAGATAAAATAGAGTTACTGTATATTTATATGATTTATTTATATTAGATTAGACCATTCATTTATGCAGCAAATAAGCAGTTCGCGCAGTTTGGCGTATTTTCTCGCAATTTCTCGATCGATGAGCAAATGATCCCCTATTTCACTCATCATTCATATAAAATCTTCATTCACATTTGTGGGTGGTAACTGACCGTTTACTGGGAGTGTCTGGAAAAACGTAGGAGTTCCCAAGCGTTTTCAGGGCGGGTGTGTGACGTCAGCTCCAGCCCCGGTCAGCCTGATTTTATCGCACTGTAGGAGTAAGTCCTGGGCTGCGCACACACTGGAAAACCATGCGATGGTGAGTGAGTTACAAACAGATTTGCAGCCGTCTGCTGACTGAGGGACATTTTCGTGCGGCGTACATTTCCGATCGCACACTTGCACGGGGCAAATTTACACTCACCCCTGGGCGGCGACTATCTGATCGCAGAACAACAAAATTTGCAGCACAGCGATCGGGTCTGAATTAGCCCCCCCTTATTCTGTAGTAGAGGAAGGGGGCTGATTCAGACCTGGTCACTGTGCTGCAAAGTTGACCTTCACAATAATGCTTTAGGCAATTGCTGAATTGGTATTCACTCAGGGAAGTGGGCGTGGCCACTTTTCACCAATACGCTCTCAAACACGATGGTAAATGCTTGGAAATGACATGTTTTTGTAGCAAGAAGAGAAAAAAAGAGCGTTCATCACAGCTGGAAGTCAGAGCTGAAATCACACATGCACTTTTATTGACCGATCAACCGGCTGATACTATAGGGAGGTCGAAAAAGGCAAAAGGCCAAGTATAAGTGTTCAACATTTTCATCTGTAGAATTCCAGGGGTCTGGGACTCCAGGTCGACAACAAAAAGGTCGACACACCTTAGGTTGACGCCAATTGGTCGACACACCTTAGGTCGACATGGACAAAAGGTCGACATGGACAAAAGGTCGGCAGGAACAAGGCCGACATGGAAAAAGGTCGACATGAGTTTTTTATGTTTTTTTGGTGTCGTTTTCTTCGTAGAGTGACCGGGAACCCCAATTAGTGCACCGCGTCCCCTCGCTTCGCTCGCCATGCTTCGGGCATGGTGCCTTCGCTTCGCTCAGCACAGATTACCGTTCCAATCGTAGTCCACGTGGATCGTTAAGTATGAAAAGGTTCCAAAAAAAAAAAAAATTGTGAAAAACTCATGTTGACCTTTGTCCATGTCGACCTTTTGTCCATGTCGACTTAAGGTGTGTCGACCAATTGGCGTCGACCTTTTTGTTGTCGACCTGGAGTCCGGATATCAATTCCAGATAAGCCTAAATGTTGCAAAGTTTGCCACAGCAAGACTCCATTTATTTGCAAGAAGTGCAAGGTGAGTTTGCATCCAAAATGTTTTCAAAAATCTGCAGCCCATTCATGGGTACTTACCTTACATTTACTACTGATTAATACTGATAACATACTGTTAATACTAGAGATGAGCGGGTTCGGTTTCTCTGAAACCGAACCCGCACGAACTTCATGTTTTTTTCACGGGTCCGAGCAGACTCGGATCCTCCCGCCTTGCTCGGTTAACCCGAGCGCGCCCGAACGTCATCATGACGCTGTCGGATTCTCGCGAGACTCGGATTCTATATAAGGAGCCGCGCGTCGCCGCCATTTTCACACGTGCATTGAGATTGATAGGGAGAGGACGTGGCTGGCGTCCTCTCCATTAGAAATTAGATTAGAAGAGAGAGAGAGATTGTGCAGAGTCAGACAGAGTTTACCACAGTGACCAGTGCAGTTGTTGTTAGTTAACTTTTATTTATTTTAATATAATATATCCGTTCTCTGCTATATCCGTTCTCTGCCTGAAAAAAAACGATACACAGCAGCAGCCAGTCACACAGTGTGACTCAGTCTGTGTGCACTCAGCTCAGCCCAGTGTGCTGCACATCAATGTATAAAAGGCAAAACTTATAATAATTGTGGGGGAGACTGGGGAGCACTGCAGGTTGTTATAGCAGGAGCCCCCAGGAGTACATAATATTATATTAATTTAAAATTAAACAGTGCACACTTTTGCTGCAGGAGTGCCACTGCCAGTGTGACTAGTGGTGACCAGTGCCTGACCACCAGTATAGTAGTATATTGTTGTATGTATTGTATACTATCTCTTTATCAACCAGTCTATATTAGCAGCAGACACAGTACAGTGCGGTAGTTCACGGCTGTGGCTACCTCTGTGTCGGCAGTCGGAACTCGGCAGGCAGTCCGTCCATCCATAATTGTATTACAATATATACCACCTAACCGTGGTATTTTTTTTTCTTTCTTTATACCGTCGTCATAGTGTCATACTAGTTGTTACGAGTATACTACTATCTCTTTATCAACCAGTGTACAGTGCGGTAGTTCACGGCTGTGGCTACCTCTGTGTCGGCAGGCAGTCCGTCCATCCATAATTGTATTATTATTATAATATATACCACCTAACCGTGGTTTTTTTTTCATTCTTTATACCGTCGTCATAGTGTCATACTAGTTGTTACGAGTATACTACTATCTCTTTATCAACCAGTGTACAGTGCGGTAGTTCACGGCTGTGGCTACCTCTGTGTCGGCAGTCGGCAGGCAGTCCGTCCATCCATAATTGTATTATTATTATAATATATACCACCTAACCGTGGTTTTTTTTTCATTCTTTATACCGTCGTCATAGTGTCATACTAGTTGTTACGAGTATACTACTATCTCTTTATCAACCAGTGTACAGTGCGGTAGTTCACGGCTGTGGCTACCTCTGTGTCGGCAGTCGGCAGGCAGTCCGTCCATCCATAATTGTATTATTATTATAATATATACCACCTAACCGTGGTTTTTTTTTCATTCTTTATACCGTCGTCATAGTGTCATACTAGTTGTTACGAGTATACTACTATCTCTTTATCAACCAGTGTACAGTGCGGTAGTTCACGGCTGTGGCTACCTCTGTGTCGGCAGTCGGCAGGCAGTCCGTCCATCCATAATTGTATTATTATTATAATATATACCACCTAACTGTGGTATTTTTTTTTCTTTCTTTATACCGTCGTCATAGTGTCATACTAGTTGTTACGAGTATACTACTATCTCTTTATCAACCAGTGTACAGTGCGGTAGTTCACGGCTGTGGCTACCTCTGTGTCGGCAGTCGGCAGGCAGTCCGTCCATCCATAATTGTATTATTATTATAATATATACCACCTAACTGTGGTATTTTTTTTTCTTTCTTTATACCGTCGTCATAGTGTCATACTAGTTGTTACGAGTATACTACTATCTCTTTATCAACCATATTGCTTTATGGAATCATATTTATGAATATTAATATTTAATATAACATATATGGTTATTAATATATGGATATATTTCAATTAATATGCATTTATCATATATATCAGTCTGTTGGGTCTGGCACTCCTCGTCCCGGCTGGGTATTTGCTCCGGTGCCCTCCCTGAGCAGGGTGGCTCTATACAGGATACGTGGAAGGCGGCACTCAGGAGACTTTTAAAGATGTGAACAGCGTGCTTTATTTTGAAAATAAAGCACGCTGTTCACATCTTTAAAAGTCTCCTGAGTGCCGCCTTCCACGTATCCTTTATCATATATATCTGCAAGTATATTATGTCAGGCTTACTAAGTGGCTGATAAATATATGCAGTCCTTATATATATATATATATGACTTATGAAATTATGAAGTTAAGATTCCTTAAAGAGAGTTCAAGCTTGAATATTACCGCTCTTTTCATATGATTCTTTATTTACAGGCAGATCAAATCGTACAGAATAAGATATACACAGTAGTGATATATATACTAATTATAATAAGAATTTACTTACCGATAATTCTATTTCTCGGAGTCCGTAGTGGATGCTGGGGTTCCTGAAAGGACCATGGGGAATAGCGGCTCCGCAGGAGACAGGGCACAAAAAAGTAAAGCTTTACTAGGTCAGGTGGTGTGCACTGGCTCCTCCCCCTATGACCCTCCTCCAGACTCCAGTTAGGTACTGTGCCCGGACGAGCATACACAATAAGGGAGGCATTTTGAATCCCGGGTAAGACTCATACCAGCCACACCAATCACACCGTACAACTTGTGATCTAAACCCAGTTAACAGTATGATAACAGAAAGGGCCTCTTAAAGATGGCTCCTTAACAATAACCCGAATTAGTTAACAATAACTATGTACAAGTATTGCAGATAATCCGCACTTGGGATGGGCGCCCAGCATCCACTACGGACTCCGAGAAATAGAATTATCGGTAAGTAAATTCTTATTTTCTCTATCGTCCTAAGTGGATGCTGGGGTTCCTGAAAGGACCATGGGGATTATACCAAAGCTCCCAAACGGGCGGGAGAGTGCGGATGACTCTGCAGCACCGAATGAGAGAACTCCAGGTCCTCCTTTGCCAGGGTATCAAATTTGTAAAATTTTACAAACGTGTTCTCCCCCGACCACGTAGCTGCTCGGCAGAGTTGTAATGCCGAGACCCCTCGGGCAGCCGCCCAAGATGAGCCCACCTTCCTTGTGGAGTGGGCTTTTACAGTTTTAGGCTGTGGCAGGCCTGCCACAGAATGTGCAAGTTGAATTGTGTTACAAATCCAACGAGCAATCGACTGCTTAGAAGCAGGTGCGCCCAACTTGTTGGGTGCATACAATATAAACAGCGAGTCAGATTTTCTGACTCCAGCCGTCCTTGAAATGTATATTTTTAAGGCTCTGACAACGTCCAACAACTTGGAGTCCTCCAAGTCGCTAGTGGCCGCAGGCACCACAATAGGTTGGTTCAGATGAAATGCTGATACCACTTTAGGGAGAAAATGCGGACGAGTCCGCAGTTCTGCCCTATCCGAATGGAAGATTAGATAAGGACTTTTATAAGATAAAGCCGCCAATTCAGATACTCTCCTGGCAGAGGCCAGGGCTAGTAACATAGTCACTTTCAATGTGAGATATTTCAAATCCACCTTTTTCAATGGTTCAAACCAATGGGATTTGAGGAAATCTAAAACTACATTTAGATCCCACGGTGCCACCGGAGGCACCACAGGAGGCTGTATATGCAGTACTCCCTTGACAAAAGTCTGGACCTCAGGGACAGAGGCCAATTCTTTTTGGAAGAATATTGACAGGGCCGAAATTTGAACCTTAATGGATCCCAATTTGAGACCCATAGATAATCCTGATTGCAGGAAATGTAGGAAACGACCCAGTTGGAATTCCTCCGTCGGAACACTCCGATCCTCGCACCACGCTACATATTTTCGCCAAATGCGGTGATAATGTTTCACGGTGACTTCCTTCCGTGCCTTAATCAAGGTAGGAATGACTTCTTCTGGAATGCCTTTCCCTTTTAGGATCTGGCGTTCAACCGCCATGCCGTCAAACGCAGCCGCGGTAAGTCTTGAAAAAGACAGGGACCCTGCTGTAGCAGGTCCCTTCTCAGAGGTAGAGGCCACGGTTCGTCCGTGAGCATCTCTTGAAGTTCCGGATACCAAGTCCTTCTCGGCCAATCCGGAACCACTAGTATTGTTCTTACTCTTCTTTGCCGTATGATCTTCAATACCTTTGGTATGAGCGGCAGAGGAGGAAACACATACACTGACTGGTACACCCAAAGAGTTACCAGTGCGTCCACAGCTATTGCCTGTGGATCTCTTGACCTGGCGCAATATTTGTCCAGTTTCTTGTTGAGGCGAGACGCCATCATGTCTACAATTGGTCTTTCCCAACGGTCTATTAACATGTTGAAGACTTCTGGATGTAGACCCCACTCTCCCGGATGAAGATCGTGTCTGCTGAGGAAGTCTGCTTCCCAGTTGTCCACGCCCGGGATGAACACTGCTGACAGTGCTATCACGTGATTCTCCGCCCAGCGAAGAATCTTGGCAGCTTCTGCCATTGCACTCCTGCTTCTTGTGCCGCCCTGCCTGTTTACATGGGCGACCGCCGTGATGTTGTCCGACTGAATCAACACCGGCTTTCCTTTCAGGAGAAGTTCCGCCTGGCTTAGAGCATTGTAGATTGCTCTTAGTTCCAGAATGTTTATGTGAAGAGACTTTTCCAGACTCGTCCATACTCCCTGGAAGTTTCTTCCTTGTGTGACTGCTCCCCAGCCTCTCAGGCTGGCGTCCGTGGTCACCAGGATCCAATCCTGAATGCCGAATCTGCGGCCTTCTAATAGGTGAGCCTTCTGCAACCACCACAGAAGTGACACCCTTGTCTTTGGTGACAGGGTTATTCGCAGGTGCATCTGCAGATGCGACCCTGACCATTTGTCCAACAGATCCCTTTGGAATATTCTTGCATGGAATCTGCCGAATGGAATTGCTTCGTAAGAAGCCACCATTTTTCCCAGGACTCTTGTGCATTGATGTACTGACACCTTTCCTGGTTTTAGGAGGTTCCTGACCAGATCGGATAACTCCTTGGCTTTTTCCTCTGGAAGGAAAACCTTTTTCTGAACCGTGTCCAGAATCATTCCTAGGAACAGCAGACGAGTTGTCGGGATTAAATGGGATTTTGGAATATTCAGAATCCACCCGTGTTGTCTTAGCACCTCTTGAGATAGTGCTAAAGCTGTCTCCAGCTGTTCTCTGGACCTTGCCCTTATTAGGAGATCGTCCAAGTATGGGATAACTAATACGCCTTTTCTTCGAAGAAGAATCATCATCTCGGCCATTACCTTGGTAAAGACCCGAGGCGCCGTGGACAATCCGAACGGCAGCGTCTGAAACTGATAGTGACAGTTTTGAACAATGAACCTGAGGTACCCCTGGTGTGCGGGGTAAATCGGAACGTGTAGATACGCATCCTTGATGTCCAAGGATACCATAAAGTCCCCTTCTTCCAGGTTCGCTATCACTGCTCTGAGTGACTCCATCTTGAACTTGAACTTTTTTATGTAGAGGTTCAAGGACTTCAGATTTAGAATAGGCCTTACCGAGCCATCCGGCTTCGGTACCACAAATAGAGTGGAATAATACCCCTTTCCTTGTTGTAATAGGGGTACTTTGACTATCACCTGCTGAGCGTACAGCTTGTGAATGGCTTCCAACACCCTCTCCCTTTCGGAAGAGACGGTTGGTAAAGCAGACTTCAGGAAACGATGAGGAGGATCCGTCTCTAATTCCAACCTGTACCCCTGAGATATTATCTGCAGGATCCAGGGGTCTACCTGCGAGTGAGCCCACTGCGCGCTGTAATTTTTGAGACGGCCGCCCACTGTCCCCGAGTCCGCTTGAGAGGCCCCAGCGTCATGCTGAGGTTTTTGCAGGAGCCGGGGAGGGCTTCTGTTCCTGGGAAGGAGCTGCCTGTTGGTGTCTCTTCCCTCTTCCTCTGCCTCGTGGCAGGTACGACAAACCCTTTGCTCTCTTATTTTTGTAGGAGCGAAAAGGCTGCGGTTGAAAGGTCGGTGCCTTTCTCTGTTGGGGAGTGACTTGAGGTAAAAAAGTGGATTTCCCGGCAGTAGCCGTGGCCACCAAGTCTGATAGACCAACTCCAAATAACTCCTCCCCTTTATACGGCAAAACCTCCATGTGACGTTTTGAATCCGCATCGCCTGTCCACTGTCGTGTCCATAAGGCTCTTCTGGCTGAAATGGACATAGCACTCACCCGAGATGCCAGTGTGCAAATATCCCTCTGTGCATCACGCATATAGATAAATGCATCCTTTATTTGTTCTAACGACAGTAAAACATTGTCCCTATCTAGGGTATCAATATTTTCAATCAGGGATTCTGACCAAACTACTCCAGCACTGCACATCCAGGCAGTTGCTATAGCTGGTCGTAGTATAACACCTGCATGTGTGTATATATTCTTTTGAATAACTTCCATCTTTCTATCTGATGGATCCTTAAGTGCGGCCGTCTCAGGAGAGGGTAACGCCACTTGTTTAGATAAGCGTGTGAGCGCCTTGTCCACCTTAGGGGGTGTTTCCCAGCGCGCCCTAACCTCTGGCGGGAAAGGGTATAATGCCAATAACTTTTTTGAAATTATCAACTTTTTATCAGGAGCAACCCACGCTTCATCACACACGTCATTTAATTCTTCTGATTCAGGAAAAACTGTTTGTAGTTTTTTCACACCATACATAATACCCTGTTTTACGGTATCTGTAGTATCAGCTAAATGTAACGTCTCCTTCATTGCCAAAATCATATAACGTGTGGCCCTACTGGAAAATACGTTTGAATTTCTACCGTCGTCACTGGAATCAGTGCCTGTGTCTGGGTCTGTGTCGACCGACTGAGGCAAAGGGCGTTTTACAGCCCCTGACGGTGTTTGAGGCGCCTGGACAGGCATTAATTGATTGTCCGGCCGCCTCATGTCCTCAACTGACTGTTTAAGGGAAGATAAACCATCACGTAATTCCACAAATAAAGGCATCCATTCTGGTGTCGACCCCCTGGGGGGTGACATCTGCATATTTGGCAATTGCTCCGCCTCCACACCAATATCGTCCTCATACATGTCGACACCCCGTACCGACACACACCGCAAACTCACAGGGAATGCTCTAATGAAGACAGGACCCACTAGCCCTTTTGGGGAGACAGAGGGAGAGTCTGCCAGCACACACCACAAAGCGCTATATATACAAGGGATATCCTTATATTAAGTGCTCCCTTATAGCTGCTTTAATATATAATATATATATATATAGCCATTAATGTGCCCCCCCTCTCTGTTTTACCCTGTTTCTGTAGTGCAGTGCAGGGGAGAGACCTGGGAGCCGTCCTGACCAGCGGAGCTGTGACAGAAAATGGCGCCGTGTGCTGAGGAGATAGGCCCCGCCCCTTTTTCGGCGGGTTCTTCTCCCGCTATTTTTCCAGTCAGGCAGGGGTTAAATATCTCCATATAGCCCCTATGGGCTATATGTGAGGTATTTTTAGCCTTGTATAAGGTTTATATTTGCCTCTCAGAGCGCCCCCCCCCAGCGCTCTGCACCCTCAGTGACTGCCCAGTGAAGTGTGCTGAGAGGAAAATGGCGCACAGCTGCAGTGCTGTGCGCTACCTTATGAAGACTGAGGAGTCTTCAGCCGCCGGTTTCCGGACCTCTTCACGCTTCAGCATCTGCAAGGGGGTCGGCGGCGCGGCTCCGGGACCGGACTCCACGGCTGGGCCTGTGTTCGATCCCTCTGGAGCTAATGGTGTCCAGTAGCCAAGCAGCAAATCCACTCTGCATGCAGGTGAGTTTACTACTTTCCCCCTAAGTCCCACGTTGCAGTGATCCTGTTGCCAGCAGGACTCACTGTAAAGAAAAAAACCTAAACTAAACTTTCTCTAAGCAGCTCTTTAGGAGAGCCACCTAGATTGCACCCTTCTCGTTCGGGCACAAAATCTAACTGGAGTCTGGAGGAGGGTCATAGGGGGAGGAGCCAGTGCACACCACCTGACCTAGTAAAGCTTTACTTTTTTGTGCCCTGTCTCCTGCGGAGCCGCTATTCCCCATGGTCCTTTCAGGAACCCCAGCATCCACTTAGGACGATAGAGAAAATTATATTAAGCTATGCTATGTTTCCTTCGTTACATAACATAAAACAACATGACATAAGTTTCACAAACAGTTTCAATTATTATCATATTTATACTTGCAAGTTAAAGATTGCCATCCCAAGAATCATTCCTTCTGCATGTTCTCCATGACTTCTCCTCCTGACTGACTTCCTTCCTTCTCCTTCTTCTTCTCCCTCTCCCTCTTCCTTCTAACTCCTAACTACAAGTCTGGTCCTTTTATCTCATATTTTACCAATTCAAACTATCATATTCTCATAGTTTCCAATGGAATAGGTAATTATAGGTTTGTCAGATTCCAAGGTGTAATAAAACAAACATTGAACTGGGCTGTCGTGTCCTGTTCACGGAGGCATGGTGTCATAAAAGTGTGGTGTCCACACTGCCTTAAGCAAGTATAGTATTGTAAAATCTGGAATGTCTTTTCATCCAAAGTTCTGTTGTATTGACAAGTTTTCCTGGGGTCGGTTACACAATGTTTTATCAATGGATGTGATCTCTTTTCATAGTAGTTAATTTATACTCCCTAGCTTTTAACCTTCACTGGACAATAGACAAACCAGTAGATTCTGATCTACTGTAAGCACACCTGTGAATTCCAATGACCAACAGAGCTCTGTCACATACCTATTATCATTTATGGCCTAATACCTTTTCTCTACAATGACTCTTGATCTTACTGTAACCTCTCTGGCCTTATTTATGACTAGAGCAGAATAAACCTGTTCCCTACACTATTTTTTTACCATCTTGCTGTAAAACACAAATATACAGTATATCTATATAAACACATACACAAACCTAATTTCTTAAATCAGCTAAACATTACCTCATACATTCAAACTTATTTCATATCTATTCCTTACTATATATATCCACTATACTGTCCACTATGGTAACATCGCCTATTTATAATGAATTATATTTTGATTCAGACAACATCTATTGCCCTAATATTAGACGAAGTGCAGACAATTACCTATAAGGCAACAGTCGCCCCCTTGTGGCCATGAGAAATTATTTTGATTGGCCACACATTAAACTAGCGTAATTGCTTCCAAATACATTTCAAAATATTTCTTCAAAACATAACTTTTGTTGTAACCCTAATATATACCATAAGTGTAATAATAATAACCATTGTGATTTTAAAAATCTATAAAAATTCTTAGCTTACCTAACCTTATTCTACTTTTTAACTAAAGCAGACAAGACTGAGGTTTTTATTCAGTATTCATGAGGAAAACTAATTTCTACAGACATTTGGAATACCATAGCCCAATTGTAGACCTTTTTTTTCTGTATCTGGATCAGTACATTTGGACATTTTTGCTGTTCTTGGCTGTAGCAATTTACTGGGATAAGACTGTCATCTGCGTGGTTTGCTTGCAATTGGAGACGCCTTGCGTCTGCATTATGGAGGCAGTTGAAGTAGAATTCTTCATAGCAGCTGCTCCTTTGCTTGCCATTTCGCTGTTTGACGCAGAGGGCTGTGTATTTTGCGTACTATGATCTTGAGTTTGCAACTCAGTACTTGTGATGACCCTCGGTAATGGTCTTTATACAGTATTTAGCAGTTCTGTTTCCTTTGCGTTTATCCAATACCGCAGTTGTGACCAGTGTCCATATTGCTTTGCACAAAACAGGTTGTGATTTTGAATAGAACAGTCATATATGAACCAGTCTTTCTTTCTTTCTTTGCTTGTTAATAGTAGGTCTTAATTGTCTTCGGGCAATAGTACCACAAATGGCTGCGAGTAGTACACCTACTCTGTTTACTGTATTTCCTCACTGAATAAATTACCATGCAGTCTTAAGTCTCCTTATTCTACCTTGAACCTATTTATACATCTCAATCTTAAATAAACTTATACCAGTTTAACCCATATAAAGGCGTTTTCTATCCTACCTATATTTTGACTAATAATTATTTAAAATGCTTTTGATGTGTATATAGTAACATCCTATCAATACAATAAATGAATATAATTTTGCTTCAAACAGATATTAAATATCATTTAGGAATGGCTTTAAATATATCTAATTCCATCCAATATTATTTTATATGCAGCCATGTGCATATACAGTTGACCCTGTTACGCTACAAATAATTCCCTTTGACTTGTTACAGTCTTTATTAAGAGAATTATTCATCCCACTTAATAATCTTGTCCCAATTTGTTAAAACGTGGTATACCATCCTGTATTAGATATTTAATTACTTTTGAAGCTTTTACGAAGGAAGCATAGATAGTATCTACTGTGTAATATAAAAAAAAACATAAAATATTTACAAGGTATATAATACCATGATATAATATATATATATATATATATATATATATATATATATATATCAGACAAATGTTTACATATATATTTGATTAAGGTATATGAAGGGATGAGACAGTTCTGTATAATCACAGTGATGAGATGTGCTGTACACTGTTGTGGGGGTGTACATGTAGTTTGAAAGACAAGTAATGATTACTTGTGATGAAAGGGTTAATGAAAACATTCCCCTTTCTTGTGAAACTGGAAAACTCCTTGAGGATTTGTCCATATATCAGTCTTTAGGGATGCTATGTAGATTTTGCTGGATAGCAGCGATGAAAGGGTTAATGAAGACCTTTTCCCTTGTAAATTGGAGTCTTTTTGGAGTCTTGCACCATTCTGTATACAGGTTGCCAGGATTACTATGAATCAAACAAAAAGACATACAATGAATATCACAGATATTTATACAGTGATTTAACATACCGTGCTATGCATTCTGTCCTATCTGCTGCATGTTATCAGGTACAGAATTTACAAATGTGTCTTTAAAGATTGAAGAACAAACAAACAATTGTTTCTGGCCTGTTCCAATCTTTCCTGTCACCTTGTGTGTCAATGGCAGCACAATTGTCGCTGCAGATATGATGCAGGTTTAATTTGGAAACTGTGGCTGTTGGAACATCAAAGCAAACAATGGCTACATTGGATCTAACAAGTAAAGGAATGATACTACCGTATTCACTTGTGACCATACTCCCTTGTGACGTAGCCTGGGCCCAGACTGTCTTCAACCATAGCGTTTGCTGCTTGGCATGGCTCCTTAGTCTGGAAGAATCTTGGAGCTTCTGAAAAAACCTACTTTTGTGGGGAGAGAAACTTGTTAGACTTTGCCAAATATGTATTGCAGGTCCCAGGGCTTTCTGTCTTTCCACACCTGTAATAAAATGGTTATGGCACCAGGGCATAAAAACATTTTCATCCTGGTGATCCTTTTTGTCATTGTTAATTGGTGTGTGGTTTGCAGAATGACACTCTGCATGTGGTCTCTCTGAGAGCATGCAAACATTTGCACCATCACTAGATTTCTCTGAGTGTTGTGTCGGGGTTACAAAAGTTTGGGAACTTTGTTTGTAAACATGCATTCCTGAATTAATTTCATGGATTTTCCCTTTAAACGTGTTTCCAGGTGAATACATTTCAAAGTTTGCAACTCTGGTTGCCATGGGAGTTTTCACCATGGGGAACTTCCCCACCCCTGTGTGCACTGTACTGCTGCTATCAGTGTTTAAATCTGCTGACAATTCACCTTTGCCTAAGGGCATAACAAATTCTTCATTTACATTGGGAACTCTGAGAGTGTATTCAGCAGAATACTCATAATCTGAGTTACAATAATCTTCCCCTTTAGTAGAAACAGTATAGGGGACATCTCCTATTGCTGCTACCTCCTTTACATTAATGTGCTGTCTGATGATAGACACATCCTGCACATTGCTACTTTCTTCCTTTACCAAAGAGGCTGTTCTGCTGGTGGTCTGTGTGACCATAGCAGACTCTGTGTGCTGCACATGGACAATGCTGTCCTGAGTCTCACCTACATCTACAATGTTCTCCCTTGTACTTTCTTTTATCTCCTCCTGAGAGGTCATGACAGTTTGCTTGCAATCTGCCAGGCTTTTTGCTTCTGCCCCAAACTTTTTCTGTTTATTTTTCTGTTTAAGGGACTTAAATAATGAATGCATTTTTGCATTAATGGTCAGGCACGCCTTACGAAGACGCGAACCTGATTCTTCTTTACATTTCTGTTTGGCTTCTAAAGCCGCAGTTCTGCGCATTTTTCTTAATGCTACAGAAAACTTTTGCATTTTTAACATTGCAATCATTTACAATGCTAAATTTTTATATTCCTTGTTTTTGTACTGACGGTATCCTCTCCTTAAGATTGACCGGTGTCTTAAGGTTAAACTCTAATACCTGGTACATTTATTCATTTATTTGGAAATACTCATTTCCACTGTGCACATTTTCTATTCTAGGCCTTTAAATTCTTTATTCTCATTTGTAACCTATTCCACTGTGATCTTGTACTTTGCCAGCAGGCTTATAGCCATTGGTGCTGCTTCCTAATAGATATTATGTTAGTTAAAATAACGTATATTGCACTAACACATTTATCCTAGGTTATACAGAATACAAAATTGACATTACACAATGGTAATAAATTTTCATAGATACATCCCCACCGTGATTCTGCAGATTTGGTAGCCAGCTTATAGCATTTGCTACTCCTCATAAATATTATAAATCAGATAATCAGATTCAGTAATAACAAGTCCCTTCGTGGTCGCCAATATTGCTTTATGGAATCATATTTATGAATATTAATATTTAATATAACATATATGGTTATTAATATATGGATATATTTCAATTAATATGCATTTATCATATATATCTGCAAGTATATTATGTCAGGCTTACTAAGTGGCTGATAAATATATGCAGTCCTTATATATATATATATATGACTTATGAAATTATGAAGTTAAGATTCCTTAAAGAGAGTTCAAGCTTGAATATTACCGCTCTTTTCATATGATTCTTTATTTACAGGCAGATCAAATCGTACAGAATAAGATATACACAGTAGTGATATATATACTAATTATAATTATATTAAGCTATGCTATGTTTCCTTCGTTACATAACATAAAACAACATGACATAAGTTTCACAAACAGTTTCAATTATTATCATATTTATACTTGCAAGTTAAAGATTGCCATCCCAAGAATCATTCCTTCTGCATGTTCTCCATGACTTCTCCTCCTGACTGACTTCCTTCCTTCTCCTTCTTCTTCTCCCTCTCCCTCTTCCTTCTAACTACAAGTCTGGTCCTTTTATCTCATATTTTACCAATTCAAACTATCATATTCTCATAGTTTCCAATGGAATAGGTAATTATAGGTTTGTCAGATTCCAAGGTGTAATAAAACAAACATTGAACTGGGCTGTCGTGTCCTGTTCACGGAGGCATGGTGTCATAAAAGTGTGGTGTCCACACTGCCTTAAGCAAGTATAGTATTGTAAAATCTGGAATGTCTTTTCATCCAAAGTTCTGTTGTATTGACAAGTTTTCCTGGGGTCGGTTACACAATGTTTTATCAATGGATGTGATCTCTTTTCATAGTAGTTAATTTATACTCCCTAGCTTTTAACCTTCACTGGACAATAGACAAACCAGTAGATTCTGATCTACTGTAAGCACACCTGTGAATTCCAATGACCAACAGAGCTCTGTCACATACCTATTATCATTTATGGCCTAATACCTTTTCTCTACAATGACTCTTGATCTTACTGTAACCTCTCTGGCCTTATTTATGACTAGAGCAGAATAAACCTGTTCCCTACACTATTTTTTTACCATCTTGCTGTAAAACACAAATATACAGTATATCTATATAAACACATACACAAACCTAATTTCTTAAATCAGCTAAACATTACCTCATACATTCAAACTTATTTCATATCTATTCCTTACTATATATATCCACTATACTGTCCACTATGGTAACATCGCCTATTTATAATGAATTATATTTTGATTCAGACAACATCTATTGCCCTAATATTAGACGAAGTGCAGACAATTACCTATAAGGCAACACAGTGTACAGTGCGGTAGTTCACGGCTGTGGCTACCTCTGTGTCGGCAGTCGGCAGGCAGTCCGTCCATCCATAATTGTATTATTATTATAATATATACCACCTAACCGTGGTTTTTTTTTTCATTCTTTATACCGTCGTCATAGTGTCATACTAGTTGTTACGAGTATACTACTATCTCTTTATCAACCAGTGTACAGTGCGGTAGTTCACGGCTGTGGCTACCTCTGTGTCGGCAGTCGGCAGGCAGTCCGTCCATCCATAATTGTATTATTATTATAATATATACCACCTAACTGTGGTATTTTTTTTTCTTTCTTTATACCGTCGTCATAGTGTCATACTAGTTGTTACGAGTATACTACTATCTCTTTATCAACCAGTGTACAGTGCGGTAGTTCACGGCTGTGGCTACCTCTGTGTCGGCAGTCGGCAGGCAGTCCGTCCATCCATAATTGTATTATTATTATAATATATACCACCTAACTGTGGTATTTTTTTTTCTTTCTTTATACCGTCGTCATAGTGTCATACTAGTTGTTACGAGTATACTACTATCTCTTTATCAACCAGTGTACAGTGCGGTAGTTCACGGCTGTGGCTACCTCTGTGTCGGCAGTCGGCAGGCAGTCCGTCCATCCATAATTGTATTATTATTATAATATATACCACCTAACCGTGGTTTTTTTTTCATTCTTTATACCGTCGTCATAGTGTCATACTAGTTGTTACGAGTATACTACTATCTCTTTATCAACCAGTGTACAGTGCGGTAGTTCACGGCTGTGGCTACCTCTGTGTCGGCAGTCGGCAGGCAGTCCGTCCATCCATAATTGTATTATTATTATAATATATACCACCTAACCGTGGTTTTTTTTTCATTCTTTATACCGTCGTCATAGTGTCATACTAGTTGTTACGAGTATACTACTATCTCTTTATCAACCAGTGTACAGTGCGGTAGTTCACGGCTGTGGCTACCTCTGTGTCGGCAGTCGGCAGGCAGTCCGTCCATCCATAATTGTATTATTATTATAATATATACCACCTAACCGTGGTTTTTTTTTCATTCTTTATACCGTCGTCATAGTGTCATACTAGTTGTTACGAGTATACTACTATCTCTTTATCAACCAGTGTACAGTGCGGTAGTTCACGGCTGTGGCTACCTCTGTGTCGGCAGTCGGCAGGCAGTCCGTCCATCCATAATTGTATTATTATTATAATATATACCACCTAACTGTGGTATTTTTTTTTCTTTCTTTATACCGTCGTCATAGTGTCATACTAGTTGTTACGAGTATACTACTATCTCTTTATCAACCAGTGTACAGTGCGGTAGTTCACGGCTGTGGCTACCTCTGTGTCGGCAGTCGGCAGGCAGTCCGTCCATCCATAATTGTATTATTATTATAATATATACCACCTAACTGTGGTATTTTTTTTTCTTTCTTTATACCGTCGTCATAGTGTCATACTAGTTGTTACGAGTATACTACTATCTCTTTATCAACCAGTGTACAGTGCGGTAGTTCACGGCTGTGGCTACCTCTGTGTCGGCAGTCGGCAGGCAGTCCGTCCATCCATAATTGTATTATTATTATAATATATACCACCTAACCGTGGTTTTTTTATACCACCTAACCGTGGCAGTCCGTCCATAATTGTATACTAGTATCCAATCCATCCATCTCCATTGTTTACCTGAGGTGCCTTTTAGTTCTGCCTATAAAATATGGAGAACAAAAAAGTTGAGGTTCCAAAATTAGGGAAAGATCAAGATCCACTTCCACCTCGTGCTGAAGCTGCTGCCACTAGTCATGGCCGAGACGATGAAATGCCAGCAACGTCGTCTGCCAAGGCCGATGCCCAATGTCATAGTACAGAGCATGTCAAATCCAAAACACCAAATATCAGAAAAAAAAGGACTCCAAAACCTAAACTAAAATTGTCGGAGGAGAAGCGTAAACTTGCCAATATGCCATTTACCACACGGAGTGGCAAGGAACGGCTGAGGCCCTGGCCTATGTTCATGGCTAGTGGTTCAGCTTCACATGAGGATGGAAGCACTCAGCCTCTCGCTAGAAAAATGAAACGACTCAAGCTGGCAAAAGCACAGCAAAGAACTGTGCGTTCTTCGAAATCCCAAATCCACAAGGAGAGTCCAATTGTGTCGGTTGCGATGCCTGACCTTCCCAACACTGGATGTGAAGAGCATGCGCCTTCCACCATTTGCACGCCCCCTGCAAGTGCTGGAAGGAGCACCCGCAGTCCAGTTCCTGATAGTGAGATTGAAGATGTCAGTGTTGAAGTCCACCAGGATGAGGAGGATATGGGTGTTGCTGGCGCTGGGGAGGAAATTGACAAGGAGGATTCTGATGGTGAGGTGGTTTGTTTAAGTCAGGCACCCGGGGAGACACCTGTTGTCCGTGGGACGAATATGGCCGTTGACATGCCAGGTGAAAATACCAAAAAAATCAGCTCTTCGGTGTGGAGGTATTTCACCAGAAATGCGGACAACAGGTGTCAAGCCGTGTGTTCCCTTTGTCAAGCTGTAATAAGTAGGGGTAAGGACGTTAACCACCTCGGAACATCCTCCCTTATACGTCACCTGCAGCGCATTCATAATAAGTCAGTGACAAGTTCAAAAACTTTGGGTGACAGCGGAAGCACTCCACTGACCAGTAAATCCCTTCCTCTTGTAACCAAGCTCACGCAAACCACCCCACCAACTCCCTCAGTGTCAATTTCCTCCTTCCCCAGGAATGCCAATAGTCCTGCAGGCCATGTCACTGGCAATTCTGACGATTCCTCTCCTGCCTGGGATTCCTCCGATGCATCCTTGCGTGTAACGCCTACTGCTGCTGGCGCTGCTGTTGTTGCTGCTGGGAGTCGATGGTCATCCCAGAGAGGAAGTCGTAAGACCACTTTTACTACTTCCACCAAGCAATTGACTGTCCAACAGTCATTTGCGAGGAAGATTAAATATCACAGCAGTCATCCTACTGCAAAGCGGATAACTGAGGCCTTGACATCCTGGGTGGTGAGAAACGTGGTTCCGGTATCCATCATTACTGCAGAGCCAACTAAAGACTTGTTGGAGGTACTGTGTCCCCGGTACCAAATACCATCTAGGTTCCATTTCTCTAGGGTTGCGATACCGAAAATGTACACAGACCTCAGAAAAAGAGTCACCAGTGTCCTAAAAAATGCAGCTGTACCCAATGTCCACTTAACCACGGACATGTGGACAAGTGGAGCAGGGCAGGGTCAGGACTATATGACTGTGACAGCCCACTGGGTAGATGTATGGACTCCCGCCGCAAGAACAGCAGCGGCGGCACCAGTAGCAGCATCTCGCAAACGCCAACTCGTTCCTAGGCAGGCTACGCTTTGTATCACCGGTTTCCAGAATACGCACACAGCTGAAAACCTCTTACGGCAACTGAGGAAGATCATCGCGGAATGGCTTACCCCAATTGGACTCTCCTGTGGATTTGTGGCATCGGACAACGCCAGCAATATTGTGCGTGCATTACATCTGGGCAAATTCCAGCACGTCCCATGTTTTGCACATACCTTGAATTTGGTGGTGCAGAATTTTTTAAAAAACGACAGGGGCGTGCAAGAGATGCTGTCGGTGGCCAGAAAAATTGCGGGACACTTTCGGCGTACAGGCAGCACGTACAGAAGACTGGAGCACCACCAAAAACGCCTGAACCTGCCCTGCCATCATCTGAAGCAGGAGGTGGTAACGAGGTGGAATTCAACCCTCTATATGCTTCAGAGGTTGGAGGAGCAGCAAAAGGCCATTCAAGCCTATACAACTGACCACGATATAGGAGGTGGAATGCACCTGTCTCAAGCGCAGTGGAGAATGATTTCAACGTTGTGCAAGGTTCTGCAACCTTTTGAACTTGCCATACGTGAAGTCAGTTCAGACACTGCCAGCCTGAGTCAGGTCATTCCCCTCATCAGGCTTTTGCAGAAGAAGCTGGAGACATTGAAGGAGGAGCTAAGACAGAGCGATTCCGCTAGGCATGTGGGACTTGTGGATGGAGCCCTTAATTCGCTTAACAAGGATTCACGGGTGGTCAATCTGTTGAAATCAGAGCACTACATTTTGGCCACCGTGCTCGATCCTAGATTTAAAACCTACCTTGGATCTCTCTTTCCGACGCACACAAGTCTGCTGGGTTTCAAAGACCTGCTGGTGAGAAAATTGTCAAGTCAAGCGGAACGCGACCTGTCAACATCTCCTCCTTCACATTCTCCCGCAACTGGGGGTGCGAGGAAAAGGCTCAGAATTCCGAGCCCACCCGCTGGCGGTGATGCAGGGCAGTCTGGAGCGACTGCTGATGCTGACATCTGGTCCGGACTGAAGGACCTGACAACCATTACGGACATGTCGTCTACTGTCACTGCATATGATTCTATCACCATTGATAGAATGGTGGAGGATTATATGAGTGACCGCATCCAAGTAGGCACGTCACACAGTCCGTACTTATACTGGCAGGAAAAAGAGGCAATTTGGAGGCCCTTGCACAAACTGGCTTTATTCTACCTAAGTTGCCCTCCCACAAGTGTGTACTCCGAAAGAGTGTTTAGTGCCGCCGCTCACCTTGTCAGCAATCGGCGTACGAGGTTACATCCAGAAAATGTGGAGAAGATGATGTTCATTAAAATGAATTATAATCAATTCCTCCGCGGAGACATTGACCAGCAGCAATTGCCTCCACAAAGTACACAGGGAGCTGACATGGTGGATTCCAGTGGGGACGAATTGATAATCTGTGAGGAGGGGGATGTACACGGTGATATATCGGAGGATGATGATGAGGTGGACATCTTGCCTCTGTAGAGCCAGTTTGTGCAAGGAGAGATTAATTGCTTCTTTTTTGGTGGGGGTCCAAACCAACCCGTCATTTCAGTCACAGTCGTGTGGCAGACCCTGTCACTGAAATGATGGGTTGGTTAAAGTGTGCATGTCCTGTTTTGTTTATACAACATAAGGGTGGGTGGGAAGGGCCCAAGGACAATTCCATCTTGCACCTCTTTTTTCTTTTATTTTTCTTTGCGTCATGTGCTGTTTGGGGAGGGTTTTTTGGAAGGGACATCCTGCGTGACACTGCAGTGCCACTCCTAGATGGGCCCGGTGTTTGTGTCGGCCACTAGGGTCGCTAATCTTACTCACACAGCTACCTCATTGCGCCTCTTTTTTTCTTTGCGTCATGTGCTGTTTGGGGAGGGTTTTTTGGAAGGGACATCCTGCGTGACACTGCAGTGCCACTCCTAGATGGGCCCGGTGTTTGTGTCGGCCACTAGGGTCGCTTATCTTACTCACACAGCGACCTCGGTGCAAATTTTAGGACTAAAAATAATATTGTGAGGTGTGATGTGTTCAGAATAGGCTGAAAATGAGTGTAAATTATGTTTTTTGAGGTTAATAATACTTTGGGATCAAAATTACCCCCAAATTCTATGATTTAAGCTGTTTTTTAGGGTTTTTTGAAAAAAACACCCGAATCCAAAACACACCCGAATCCGACAAAAAAAATTCGGTGAGGTTTTGCCAAAACGCGGTCGAACCCAAAACACGGCCGCGGAACCGAACCCAAAACCAAAACACAAAACCCGAAAAATTTCCGGCGCTCATCTCTAGTTAATACTCAAAACTAATACCCCTTTTCCACTATCTAGCACGGGTCGCAGCCGGGAGCCTGACACGGCTGCGACCCGTGCTAGAGCCCCCTTCTACACTGCGCTCACCAACCCGGCATATAGCTGGGTTTGTGACGCTGCTGGTGATGCGGCAGGGGCGGCGCTGGGAGATCACATGATCTCCCAGCACCGCCCTTCCATACACTGTGAATGGGAGCCGTGTCGCATCGACGCGGCTTCCGTTTACACTACACAGCTTACTGGGTAGGATTCCCGGATCACTTGATCCGGGAATTTGCAGGGGGGGCCGTTTCCACTAGTAAAAAAACACGGGTAAATGCGCGCCCCCACGCATTTACCCGTGTTTTTAGAGCTAGTGGAAAAGGGGTATAATCAATATTGTTGTCATTATTAGGGGTTTACTTGAATAAATTCATGTTTTCTTGTAAAAGTAGTTTTTTTTCTCCAAAATGACTTAATCGATTGGCCCGTTGGGTAGAAAACAGCCCAGTTTCTCAGAAATCGTTACACCGAAAAAATATTTGCCACCAGATTTTTCTTAATTGGCTCAAAATTAGCCATCCCTCAAGAAATCTCGAAAAAATTTCAACCGATTCAGGTACCGGGCCAAAATGGGTTAAAACGCCTGATCCTGTCTGCATTTTTCCGCTGCTGTGAAAACGCACAGCAGCAATCAGATCTGAATTACCCCCTTAGTGGCCACGAGAAACCTTATTTGAAAATGCATGTAGCCATAGGGATCATTGCGCCTAATATCTAATGCAGGCGCTGATGATCCATCTGAATGTATGTATCTCTGATTTATTTTTCCCAAGTATATTTAAGTTACATAATGGGGGCATGGTGCAATCAGGGAGATTGCTGGACTCTTCAGGGAGTTGGGGATATTGCTGGTTGTTCAAGGAGTCTCCCCAACGTACAGGGAGAGTTGTCAAGTGTGCATTAACTCCCAACGTCAGACTTTGAAGTAACATAAATATTAAAGATGGGTGTAAATAAAATAAAAAAAATGTGTCCTATCATCCTTGGGGGGGATTTCAGATTTGCACACAACCAAATTTTGCTGCATTTTGTTGTTTTCAGCAGAACTTTAATGGTGTTTTAGGTGCTCATTCAGTAAGGATTGCAACTGAAAAGCTGAATCCTTAGCAATGCAAATGCAGGTGGAGGCACATACCACCTCCTACCTCCATACCACCTCCTTCCTACATTTGCAATGCAATAACATATGGGATGAACATCGCAACCCTCAGTCACGATAGTCATCTGCGATGGCAGGCTGAGTAAAACTGAACTTACTCAGGCTTGCCATCGCAGTGCGTTTTGCGAGGCCGAGGATACTGCGTCTGGGACGGAGTCCTTGGCCTCGCCACTCTTGGAAAATGGAGGCAACATGCCCCCGTTTTCCCCAATGCCACTCGTCCCGTACCTACCTCTGGGGGTAATTCCAAGTTGATCGCAGCAGGATTTTTGTTAGCAATTGGGCAAAACCATGTGCACTGCAGGTGGGGCAGATATAACATGTGCAGAAAGAGTTAGATTTGGGTGGGGTGTGTTCAATCTGCAATCTAATTTGCAGTGTAAAAATAGCAGCCAGTATTTACCCTGCACAGAAATAAAATAACCCACCCAAATCTAACTCTCTCTGCACATGTTATATCTGCCTCCCTTGCAGTGCACATGGGTGGTCATTCCGAGTTGTTCGCTAGCAAGCTGCTTTTAGCAGCATTGCACACGCTAAGCCGCCGCCTACTGGGAGTGAATCTTAGCATAGTAAAATTGCGAACGAAAGATTCGCAATATTGCGATAAGACATCTCTGTGCAGTTTCTGAGTAGCTCGACACTTACTCGGCATCTGCGATCAGTTCAGTGCTTGTCGTTCCAGGTTTGACGTCACAAACACACCCAGCGTTCGCCCAGACACTCCTCCGTTTCTCCAGCCACTCCCGCGTTTTTCCCAGAAACGGTAGCGTTTTTTCCCGCACGCCCATAAAACGGCCTGTTTCCGCCCAGAAACACCCACTTCCTGTCAATCTCACTCCGATCGCCTGAGCGATGAAAAAGCCGTGAGTAAAAATCCAAACTTCTTAGCAAATTTACTTGGCGCAGTCGCAGTGCGGACATTGCGCATGCACACTAAGTGGAAAATCGCTGCGATGCGATGACATTTTCCGAGCGAACAACTCGGAATGAGGGCCATGGTTTTGCCCAATTGCCATAAAAAATCCTGCTGCGATCAACTTGGAATTACCCCCTCTGAACGGCGCATGTGCCGTTTTCGGACCATCGGAAAAGCTGCGAGAGGTTCGCAGGAGCGATCCTTACTGAATCAGCCCCTTAGTGAGGTTTGCTACATGTAATAGTATCGCGTCTGGGCTGCAGGCTTCTCGTGGGTCCTCATATGGAATAGAAGGGATGTAGGCCAATAAATAAATGCTAAATGTTCGTCCGGGTGATAAAACAAGCAGAACATCACGTGTCACACCTTCCAGGTGGGTGGGAATCTCACCTGTTATTGCCACCTGGGCCGGTGGCTTTTTTCTTTAATGAGATAATTAGGAAATAATTATGATAAGTGAATAAAACGTTGCATCATACTTTCACCAGCTTCTCCTATAACAGAGCAGTCTGCAGTAAAGTCTGCCGTAAACGTATTAATAGCTGCCAACATTTATATAGCCTGTTGCTGGGCAGGTTCATCAAAACGCTCTGTACCCCGGCGGGTACTAGGGGCTCCACCCTAACGTGACCCATACAGCTCATTACGTACACTAACTGATGTGCCCGGTTTCAACCGGGCAAAGGCTTGCTGGGCGGAACATTTTACCCCTTTTCAACCCCTGCTGCAAATAACTGTCACAGTTTCCAGACCACCCAACAGGTCACATGTTCCAGGTCACTCGACATGTGCACAGGGGGAGTTCACCAACTATCACATATTCCAGAGCACAATGGTGATGCATTGTAAAGTGCAGGCAGACGTTTTGCTACATAACTCTGAAACGAAGCAACCAATTACAACCCCGATATAATTCTTCACATCTACGACCAAGACCTTTAATATGGCATATGATATGCCCTGCTCAGACAACAGCGTCATGAATATATGTATCCCTAACACACAAACCAGGCATTGCCCCTTTATCTCTTTATCTTCAGATTGCGGTAGCCCATTGTAGCCCATTGTGGCTACGGATCACGGAAAGAAGTTCCGGCTGTGCTCCCCAGAACCCTCCGCAGGAAATGGCCTCAGTGCATCGCCATCATGTGTGACCGCAGAGCACATGGCAGGGACGGGATCCTTTCGGAGCCCCCGTCCACGCAGGTGCCGGGTGATACATTCACCGGATATGATCGCATTTTGCAAAGCGATCCTGGGCGCTAATGTCACGCCCAGATAGCACTGCAAAATGCAGTCATTGATAAATATGTATGTATGTCTGTCTATACACATCCTTCCTCTCTCTCTCTCTGAGGCAAATGTACTAAGCCGTGGAGAGAGATAAAGTACCAGCCAATCAGCTCCTAGCTGCTATGTTACAGTCTGGGGGCCAGATTTATCAAAGCTTGGAGTGAGATAAAGTGGAGAGAAAGTACCAAGCAATCAGCTCCTGACATTTTGCAAGCTGTGTTTGTAAACTGACAATTAGGAGCTGATAGGTTTGTACTTTATCTCTCTCTCTCTCTCTCTCTCTCTCTCTCTAAGCTTTGATAAATCCGGGCTAAGGTTTGAAAAATGTCAGGAGCTGATTGGCTGGTATTTTATCTCTCTCCACTCTACCACTTTCCAAGGCTTCAAAACTCTCCCCCTGTATCTCCTATTTCTATATGTTCCCTATCTGTGATCTATATGTATCTATAATAATAGACAGTGATGTGTCCTGTCTGCATCACCCAACGCAGATCACCAGGAGAGGAGAACCATTGTGACTGCAACGCGGGGGATGCATATCGGGAGGAGGAGGGGGTGGGCTGAGGTGACCCAGCATATACAGGGTCAGTATGCATGTATATATTATACATACAGTGCATCTGGAAAGTATTCACAGCGCTTCACTTTTTCCACATTTTGTCATGTTACAGCCTTGTTCCAAAATGGAATAAATTAATTTTTCCCCCTCAAATTCTACATACAATACCCCATAATGACTACGTGAATATTTTTTATTTTTTTATTTTTTGCAAATTTATTACAAATAAAAAACTAAGAAATTACATGTACATAAGTATTCACAGCCTTTGCCATGAAGCTCAAAATTGAGCTCAGGTGCATCCTGTTTCCACTGATCATCCTTGAGATGTTCCTACAGCTTAATTGGAGTCCACCTGTGGTAAATTCAGTTGCTTGGTCATGATTTGGAAAGGCACACACCTGTCTATATAAGGTCCCACACTTGGCAGTGCATGTCTGAGCACAAACCAAGCATGAAGTCAAAGGAACTGTCTGTAGACCTCCGAGACAGGATTGTCTCGAGGCACAAATCTGGGGAAGGCTACAGAAAAATATCTGCTGCTTTGAAGGTTCCAATGAGCACAGTGGCCTCCATCATTCGTAAATGGAAGAAATCCAGAACCACCAGGACTGGCCGGCCGTCTAAACTGAGCGATCGGGGAGAAGGGCCATAGTCAGCGAGATGACCAAGAACCCGATGGTCACTCTGTCAGAGCTACAGCATTCCTAAGTGGAGAGAGGAGAACCTTCCAGAAGGACAACCGCCTCTGCAGAAATCCACCAATCAGGCCTGTATGGTAGAGTGGCCAGACGGAAGCCACTCCTTAGTAAAAAGCACATGGCAGCCCACCTGGAGTTTGCCAAAATGCACCTGAAGGACTCTCAGACCATGAGAAGCAAAATTCTCTGGCCTGATGAGACAAAGACTGAACTCTTTGGTGTGAATGCCAGGCGTCATGTTTGGAGGAAACCAAGCACCGCTCATCACCAGGCCAATACCATCCATACAGTGAAGCATGGTGGTGACAGCTGTGGAGATGTTTTTCAGCGGCAGGAACTGGGAGACTAGTCAGGATAGAGGGAAAGATGAATGCATCCTGGATGAAAACCTGCTCCAGAGCGCTCTTGACCTCAAACTGGGGCAACAGTTCATCTTTCAGCAGGACAACGACCCTAAGCACACAGCCAAGATATCAAAGGAGTGGCTTCAGGACAACTCTGTGAATGTCCTTGAGCGGCCCAGCCAGAGCCCAGACTTGAATCCGATTGAACATCTCTGGAGAGATCTGAAAATGGCTGTGCACCGACGCTTCCCATCCAACCTGATGGAGCTTGAGAGGTGCTGCAAAGAGGAATGGGCGAAACTGCCCAAAGATAGGTGTGCCAAGCTTGTGGCATCATATTCAAAAAGACTTGAGGCTGTAATTGCTGCCAAAGGTGCATCAACAAAGTATTGATCCAAGGCTGTGAATACTTATGTACATGTGATTTCTTTGTTTTTTATTTGTAATAAATTTGCAAAAATATCAAAAAAACTTTTTTCCGTTGTCATTATGGGGCATTGTGTGTCGAATTTTGAGGGAAAAAATGAATTTATTCCAGTTTGGAATAAGGCCGTAACATAACAAAATGTCGAAAAAGTGAAGCGCTGTGAATAGTTTCTGCATGCACTGTACATACATATGTACGTACATACATACATACATACATACATACATACATACATACATACATACATACATACACTAAGGGAGTCATTCCGACCTGATCGCATGCTGCTGTTTTTTGCAGCGCAACGATCAGGACAGAACTGCGCATGCGCATGCACCGCAATACGCAGGCGCGTCGTACGGGTACAAAGCCGATCGTTGGTGAGTGATGGATTTAACAAAGAATCCATTCGCACAGCGAATCCATTCGCACAGCCGATCGCAAGGAGATTGACAGGAAGAAGGCGTTTGTGGGTGTCAACTGACTGTTTTCTGGGAGTGGTTGGAAAAACGCAGGCGTGTTCAAGCGTTTTCAGGGCGGGTGTCTGACGTCAATTCCGGACACGAACAGGCTGAAGTGATCGCAGCGGCTGAGTAAGTTCTGAGCTACTCAGAAACTGCACAAAACTTTTTTGTACCGCTCGTCTGCACATGCGATCGCACACTTGCAAAGCGAAAATACACTCCCCCATAGGCGGCGACTATCTGATCGCAGCACTGTAAAAAATAGCTAGCGAGCGATCAACTCGGAATGACCCCCTAAGTATCTCCGTTTTCTGGCACAAGTCTAGTAACACTGTCGGATAACAATAGCAACACGACGGGGCACGCTCTCCACAAACTCTCTGCAAAATGTGTAGATGGCATGTCCTACAACCGTGGCAGAGCATGCATGTTGAATATCCCTGGTGTACACTATGCCTCCTGAATAATGTTTCCCTAATATCCTCTAGTGCCGGATCCCTGCCACTGACCGCACATTGCACTGCATCCCACACATTGGGGTTAAATCCGATAAACGAGGGGACCAAGTTATGGTGCCAATCTCAGAGGAACGCTCCGCCAGCCATAATGGTGCGGCTGTGGTCCTATGCGGTGGCGCATTGTCTTGTCCATTCTGAGTGACTGCAGGACAGGAACGGATGCAACTGATCTGCAAGGATGGTGAGGCAGCATCTGCCGGTCAGCCATGTCTGCAGAGCGATCCGGGGTCCTAACCCATGCCAGCTGAAGACACCTCCCACCATAACAGCGCCATCAGCGTCTGTACCCCATGGAAGAAAGGGAGCGTTGCACTGTTTGCAGTGGCGTAAGTTCGTCCTAGACGCCCGGAGGCAATATAAATACAGGTGCCCCCCTATATAGAGGCAAAAAAAATTTTTTTATATATATATATATATATATATATATATATATATATATATATATATATATATATATATACATACACACCACACCAATATTGATCCTGCAGGCTATATATATATTTATATATATATATATCCTGCCATTCTTTGCAAGCATAATGGCGTATGCATGAAGAAATTTCCAAAGGACAGCTCTTGCGGTGAGAGCTATTCTTTGCCATGATACAGTAGAACTTCCCGGTGTATGATCCGGAGTCCTATCTGTGCATGCGTGGGCTGATGCGCCCCACTAGGGGGTGCTGGGAGGGGTCCAATGGGTAATGTGATAGAAGCCCATCTAAAGATGGTGTTGCCCACCGCATCCAAGCCCTGGGGTCTAGGCTTGGTGGATAAGTAGTAAGCCGCCAAACCTCTGAAAACTGCATTTTTGGAGGTTTGGCTGCATTTTTAACCTTGTGCCAATGATACATCCCTGCAGACCAGTGCCAGTTTGGGGTCCACATGGGCCTGGAGCTGAAAGTGAGTCTATTATGTGACCGATACTGCGGGAGGGGAGGCAATCATTTTGCTGGCTGTCGGGATTCCTAGCGGTCAGGATACCGACACCAGAATACCGTCTCACAGGTCTTATTCCCATTCGTGGGTGTCCACAACACCAATAGAGTGGGATGGGAACCACCGAGACCACTGCGTTGCGAGCGCAACAAGCAAGGGCCTTCATTGCGCACGCCCCCTGCCAGAATTCTGACGGACGGGATGCTGCTGTCAGGATGCTGACAGACGGCATCCCGTCTGTCGGTAAAACATATGTATTCCCTGCGGGAGGACAATTAATTATGGGAGGAAGATGGGGAGGGATGGTCGCGGGCGGGCAGAAGGACTTGGCAAATGGGGGGGGGGGGGGGCGATGGAGTAACAGAGGTCTGGAGGACGGGATGAGGCAGAATGGGGGTCATTGTATATATGACAAAAATGCAGATTCATTAAACGGGCATTGAAACGTTGCACTACTTCAATTGGTGTCAGTGTGCAAATCATTGGAGTGCCGCACCACCTCTATTTTGCTAAACTACTTTGCTGTGAGGGCACCCAATGTATTAGTCTATTATGTGGCTGTGCCAGACCCCTACCTCTATCTATATATACAAACATACATACCGTATACTGGCAGTGCACTTATACAGGGAGAAAGGGAGCATAGATGGATACCTTGTGTAGTGAAAGAAGGCTCTTCTCTCCTCCCCAATTACCAGAGGCAGAGCGCAATAAGAAGTGTAATCCAAGGCAAGCGTGGTACCAGCTCTTAAACACCGCCTCGCACGTGTGTCCATCCGTCCCGTCCCCCCCTTCCCCACAGCAGCGGGGCAACGGTAGCAGCAGCTCCTCTCCTACCTCCCACAGCAGGCGCGCACCAGCGTACTCTCCTGGGGTTTGCGCTGTAGTGGCGGCTTACAGGAATGAGTCAGTTCAGTGACGTAACTAGAAATTTTTCTCCCCCAAGCCAAAAAATTATTCGCCCCCCCCCCCCCTCCATAATTGGCAGTATAGAGTGTGTGGCTTCGCTGGGATGGGCGTGGCTTACCATAAAGGGGTGTAACATTGCAGGAAAAGACTGCGTTATACCCCAGTTTTCCAACCTGCAACGCCCAGGCGGGAAAGAAAATTAATCCTGATTCATGCCCCTTACATTATTTGTAATTTTTCCTCCTTATAGTAATGCCCAGTATACATTATGCCACATACTGCAGTGGCCCTTAGACATTATGCCACACACAATAATGCACATGACACAATATGAACACACCATAATGCCCCCGACACATTATGCCACACACCGTAATGCCCCCGACACATTATGACAGGAATCGCAATGCCCGTTATACATTATGCTACACACTGCAATGCCCCTGATACATTATACCACACACCGTAATGCCTGTGACACATTATGACAGGAATCACAATGCCCGTTATACATTATGCTACACACTGCAATGCCCTTGATACATTATAGCACATACGTCTTTGACACAGTATAACACACACCACAATGAGCCTGAGACATTATACCACATATCACAATGCCCGCGATATAGTATACCATACACCGTAATGCCCGACACATTATGACACACACCGCAATGTCCGTGATACATTATGCCACACACCGTAATGCCCATTATACATTAAGTTCTACAGTAAGGCTTCTAATTACTTTTAAATTACCTGCTCGTTGCCAGGGGTTTCATGCTCTTGGTTCCATGCACGGTGCCAGGGGTTTTCATGCTCAGGTTGTCATGCTCGTTGCCAGGGGTTTCATGCACTGGGTGTCATGTTCGTTGCCAGCGGTTTCATGCTCTTGGTTCCATGCACGGTGCCAGGGGTTTTCATGCTCAGGGTGTCATGCTCGTTGCCAGGGGTTTCATGCACTGGGTGTCATGCTCGTTGCCAGCGGTTCCATGCACGGTGCCAGGGGTTTCATGCTCAGGGTGTCATGCTCGTTGCCAGGGGGTTCATGCACTGGGTGTCATGCTCATTGCTAGGGGGTAGTGCGTGTTGCTAGGGCCGTGCTCCCAGTGCCACATATGCCCTCAGTGCCAGATATTCCCCCACAGTGCCAGGTATATGCACCCAGTGCCAGATATTCCCCCACAGTGTCAGGTATATGCCTCCAGTGCCAGGTACATGCCCCCAGTGCCAAATATACCCCCCCAGTGCCACATATGCCCCCTCAGTGCCTGCTCCCCCACAGTGCCAAATATTCCACCACAGTGCCACCTATGCCCCCTCAGTGCCAGCTATATGCCCCCAGTGCCAGATATTTCTCCACAGTGCCAGGCATATGCCCCCAATGCCAGATATTCCCCCACAGGGCCAGGTATATGCCCCCAGTGCCAGATATTCCCCCACAGTGCCAGGTGTATGCCCCCAGTGCCAGATATTCCCCCCACAGTGCCGGGTATATGCCCCCAGTGCCAGATATTCCCCCACAGGGCCAGGTATATGCGCCCAGTGCCAGGTATATGCCCCCAGTGCCAGATATTCCCCCACAGGGCCAGGTATATGCCCCCAGTGCCAGATATTCCCCCACAGGGCCAGGTATATGCGCCCAGTGCCAGGTATATGCCCCCAGTGCCAGATCTTCCCCCATATGCCCCCAGTGCCAGATCTTCCCCCACTGTGCCAGGTATATGCCCCCAGTGCCAAATATACCCCCCTCCCCAGTGCCACATATGCCCCCCGCCCCAGTGCCAGGTCTCCCCCCCCAGTGCCAGGTATATGCCCCCCAGTGCCAGGTCTTCCCCCACAGTGCCAGGTATATGCCCCCAGTGCCAAATATACCCCCCTCCCCAGTGCCACATATGCCCCCCGTCCCAGTGCCAGGTCTTCCCCCCCAGTGCCAGGTATATGCCCCCCAGTGCCAGGTATATGCCCCACAGTGCCAGGTATATGCCCCCCAGTGCCAGGTCTTCCCCCCCAGTGCCAGGTATATGCCCCCCAGTGCCAGGTCTTCCCCCACAGTGCCATGTATATGCCCCCCAGTGCCAGGTCTCCCCCCCCCAGTGCCAGGTATATGCCCCCCAGTGCCAGGTATATGCCCCCCAATGCCAGGTATATGCCCCCCAGTGCCAGGTCTTCCCCCCCCAGTGCCAGGTATATGCCCCACAGTGCCAGGTATATACCCCACAGTGCCAGGTATATACCCCACAGTGCCAGGTATATGCCCCCCAGTGCCAGGTCTTCCCCCCCAGTGCCAGGTATATGCCCCCCAGTGCCATGTATATGCCCCCCAGTGCCAGGTCTCCTCCCCCCCCCAGTGCCAGGTATATGCCCCCCAGTACCAGGTATATGCCCCCAGTGCCTGCTCCCCCCTTGTGTTGGAGGGACATGGAGCGCATCGCGCGTCTCCTGTGTCCCTCCCTGGCTCTCTCCCCCGGCCGGTCTAATACAGGAAGTGCCGGTTCGTGAGCCAATCAGAGCTCACGAATGGCACTTCCTTAGACCGGCCGGGAGAGAGCCAGGGAGGGACACAGGAGACGCGCGATGCGCTCCATGTCCCTCCAACACAGCAGGGAGGGAGACATCAGATTGACATGCGGGCGCTCGTCCGCATGTCAATCTGTGTAATGTCAGAGGCGCCACTGCGAGGCGCCCTCTGCGGGTCAGGAGCCCGGCGGCAGCCGACTCCGCTGCCTCCCGGACTTCCGCCCCTGACTGTTTGGACGCCAATGTGACTCATGGTCCCGGCATACAATGTTGTTTCTGCGGCAGTATGGCATGCTGTTCCGATATACAACGCGTGGCAGATGACGCTATCATCCAGAGGTGTTCCACGGCCACAGCGGCGTCGCTCGGAACGTCTTCCCTGATGTGTGCTTACCAGGGTGGTGCCCTGGGCAGGATTTTAGCTGGTACTTCCCTACCTGTGGGCCTACCACCAGCAAGCGTGCCACGGCCCTAACACCCGACACCCTGGTGGTCTAGTGTGGTAATGAGGAAATGTGTATCATTCTGCCAAACCAGACTGACACAGATGGGTACCATGCGCTCCGGCTGCAGGGGGCAGCGCTGCTCCTCATCTTACTGAGCGCCGGATCCTCTGCTGTGTCATTGGCCGGTGCCAGACTAGAGAAGCCGGAGCAACTCTTCAGTCCGGCATCGGATCCCAGCTCCGGCCTGGAGCTGGGAGCTGCATTGTGGCATTATCGTATAGCACCCGGCTCCTGATGGGGGCCCCTAGACACTCTGACTGCACTCTAATTTACTAAAGTGTCAGTATCTTTAGAAGTGGAGATGATAAGTAGAATCTGATTGGTTGCCACTAGCAACATCTCCACTTCTAAAAAACTCACACTTAAGTAAATATATCCCTGCATGTGAGTTAGTAGTGTACAGGGGGAGGGAGTAATGTATATTACATAGGTGATGGACTGTACATGTGTGTCTATAGGTGACAGCATTGTACGTTACACCCAGCCATGCACTACATGTCACACACACCCAGCCACACACTACATGTCACACACACCCAGCCACACACTACACGTCACACACACACACACACACACACACTACACGTCACACACACACACACACACACACACACCCTACATGACACACACACACACACACACACTACACGTCTCACACACACACCCAAACGCACACATATACACACACACTATACACACACCCAGCCACACACTACACGTCACACACCCAGTCACACACTACACGTCACACACACACACACACACACACACACACACACACACTACACGTCACACACACCCAACCCACACATATACACACACACTATACACACACCCAGCCACACACTACACGTCACACACACACCCAGCCACACACTACACGTCACACACACACACACACACACACACACTACACGTCACACACACACACACACACACGCACGCACACATATACACACACACTATACACACACACGCACACTACACGTCACACACACTACACGTCACACACACAGCCACACAATACACATCACCCCCCCCCAAACACACACATATACAAACACACTATACACACACACACGCACACACGCACACTACACGTCACACACACTACACGTCACACACACAGCCACACAATACACATCACCCCCCAAACACACACATATACAAACACACTATACACACACACACACACACACAGCAGCAGGCAGCTATAGGTTACACATGTACAGCAGCAGACAGCTATAGGTGACATGGAGAGTGGCAGCAGGCAGCTATAGGTGACACGTGTAGAACAGCAGACAGCTATAGGTGTCATGGAGAGTGGCAGCAGGCAGCTATAGGTGACACATGTAAAAACAGCAGACAGCTATAGGTTACACATGTGGAGCAGCAGCCGGCAGCTATAGGTGAAACATGTAGAGTAGCAGGCAGCTATAGGTGACACATGTAGAGCAACAGGCAGCTATAGGTGACACACGTGGAGCAACAGCAAGGCAGCTATAGGTGACATATGTGGAGTAGCAGCAGACAGCTATATGTGACACATGTAGAGCAGCAGGCCGCTGTAGGTGACACATGTCGAGTAGTAGAAGTAGGCAGCTATAGGTGACACATGTAGAGTAGCAGCAGGTCACTATAGGTGACACATGTAGAGCAGCAGGCCGCTGTAGGTGACACATGTCGAGTAGTAGAAGTAGGCAGCTATAGGTGACACATGTAGAGTAGCAGCAGGTCACTATAGGTGACACATGTAACGCAGCAGCAGGCAGCTATATGTGATACATGTAGAGCAGCAGCTATAGGTGACACATGTAGAGTGGTAGCAGGCCGCTATAGGTGACACATGTAGAGCAGCAGCAGGCAGCTGTAGGTTACACATGTACAGCAGCAGACAGCTATAGGTGACATGGAGAGTGGTGGCAGGCAGTTATAGGTTACACATGTAGAGCAGCAGGCAGCTATAGGTAAAACATGTAGAGCAGCAGCAGGCAGCTATCAGTGACACATGGAGAGCAGCCGGCAGCTATAGGTAACACCTGTAGAGCAGCAGGCAGCTATAGGTGACACATGTAGAGCAGCAGGCAGCTATAGGTGACACATGTAGAGCGGCAGTCAGCTATGGGTTACACATGTGGAGCGGCAGCATGCATCTATAGGTAACACATGTAGTGTAGCAGGCAGCTATAGGTCACACATGGAGAGCAGCAGCAGGCAGCTTTAGGTAAAACATGTAGAGCAGCAGCAGGCAGCTATAGGTGACACGTGCAGAGTAGCAGCAGACAGCTATAGGTTACACATGTAGAGCAGCCGCAGGCAGCTATAGGTTACACATGTAGAGCAGCAGCCGGCAGCTGTAGGTGACACATGTAGAACAGCAGGCAGCTATAGGTGACACATGTAGAGCAGCAGCAGTCAGCTATCTGTGACACATGTAGAGCAGGCAGCTATAGGTGACACATGTAGAACAGCAGGCAGCTATAGGTTACAAATGTCGCATAGCAGCAGCTATAGGTGACACATGTAGAGTAGCAGCAGGCAGCTATAGGTGACACATGTAGAACAGCAGGTAGCCATAGGTTACACATGTAGAGCAGCAGGCAGCTATAGGTGACATGTAGAACAGCAGGCAGCTATAGGTGACACATGTAGAGTAGCAGCAGGCAGCTATAGGTGACACATGTAGAACAGCAGGCAGCTATAGGTTACACATGTAGAGCAGCAGCATGAATCTAGAGGTTACACTTGTAGTGTAGCAGGCAGCTATAGGTGACACATGTAGAGTAGCAGCAGGCAGCTATAGGTTACCCATGTAGAGCAACAGACAGCTATAGGTGACACATGTAGAGCAGCAGGCAGCTATGTTACACATGTAGAGCAGCAGAGAGCTATAGGTTATACATGATGTCATAGAAGTAAAGCAGGGAGCTAGCTGCCTGCTACTACTCTACACATGTAACCTATAGCTGCCTGCTGCTACTCTCCATGTGTCACCTATAGCTGCCTGCTGCTACTCTACATATGTCACCTATAGCTACTGCTATGCTACATGTGTCACCTATAGCTGCCACTCTACACGGGTAACATATAGCTGCATGCTGCTACTCTGCACGTGTCACCTATAGCTGCCTGCTGCTACTCTACACATGTCACCTATAGCTGCCTGCTGTTCTACATGTGTCACCTATAGTTGCCTGCTGCTAGTCCACATGTGTCACCTATAGCTGTCTGATGCTGTACATGTGTAACCTATAGCTGCCTGCTGCTAGCATACATGTATAACCTATTGCTGCCTGCTGTTACTCTAGTGTAGCCTATAGCTGTCTGATGCTGTATATTTGTAACCTATAGTTGCCTGCTGCTACTCTACATGTGTAACCTATAGCTGTCTGCTGCTGTATATTTGTAACCTATAGCTGTCTGCTGCTACTCTGCATGTGTCACCTATAGCTGCCTGCTGCTAGGCTATATGTGTGACCTATAGCTGCCTGCTGCTAGTCTACATGTGTAACCCATTGCTGTCTGCTGCTAGCCTACAAGTGTAACCCATAGCTGCCTTCTATTCTACATGTGTCACCCATAGCTGCCTGCTGCTATGCAACATCTGTCACCTATAGCTGCCTGCTGCTACTCTACATGTGTAACCTATAGCTGCCTGCTGCTAGTCTACAAGTGTAACCTATAGCTGCTTTCTATTCTACATGTATCACCTATAGCTGCCTGCTGCTACTACTCTATATATGTAACCTATATCTGCCTGCTGCTACTCTCCATGTGTCACCTATAGCTGCCTGCTGCTACGCTCCATGTATCACCTATAGCTGCCTGCTGCTAGTCTACGTGTCACCTATAGCTGCCTGCTGCTACTCTGCACGTGTAACCTATCGCTGCCTGCTGCTACTCTACATGTGTCACCTATAGCTGCCTGCTGCCACTCTACACGGGTAACCTATAGCTGCATGCTGCTACTCTGCACGTGTCACCTATAGCTGCCTGCTGCCACTCTACATGTGCCACCTATAGCTGCCTGCTGCTACTACTCTACATGTGTCACTTATAGCTGCCTGCTGATAGTCTACATGTGTCACCTATAGCTGTCTGCTGCTGTACATGTGTAAACTATAGCTGCCAGGCTGCTAGCATACATGTATAACCTATTCCTGCCTGCTGCTACTCTAGTGTAACCTATTGCTGTCTGCTGCTGTATATTTGTAACCTATAGCTGCCTGCTGCTAATCTACATGTGTAACCTATAGCTGTCTGCTTCTGTATATTTGTAACCTATAGCTGCCTGCTGCTACTCTGCATGTGTCATCTATAGCTATCTGCTGCTAGTCTATATGTGTGACCTATAGCTGCCTGCTGCTGGTCTACATGTGTAACCTACAGCTGCCTGCTATTCTACATGTCACCTATAGCTGCCTGCTGCTACTCTACACGTGTCACCTATAGCTGCCTACTGCTACTCTACATGTGTCACCTATAGCTTCCTGCTGCTAATCTACATGTGTAACCTATAGCTGCCTGCTGCTACTCTGCACGTGTAACCTATAGCTGCCTGCTGCTACTCTACATGTGACCTATAGCTGCCTGCTGCTAAACACAATGTGTCACCTATAGCTACTGCTGTCACTCTACACATGTCACCTATAGCTGCCTGCTGCTTCGCTACACGTGTCACCTATAGCAGCCTGCTGCTAGTCTACATGTCACCTATAGCTACCTGCTGCTTGTCTACATGTGTCACCTATTGCTGCCTGCTGCTACTCTAGTGTAACCTATAGCTGTCTGCTGCCGTATAGTTGTAACCTATAGCTGCCTACTATTCTACATGTATCACCTATAGTTGCCTGCTGCTACTTATGTCACCTATAGCTGCCTGCTGCTACTCTACCCGTGTCACCTATAGCTGCCTGCTGCTACTCTCCCCGTGTCACCCATAGTTGCCTTCTGCTACTCTCCACGTGTCACCTATAGCTGCCTGCTGCTACTCGCCATGTGTCACCTATAGCTGTCTGCTGCTACGCTCCATGTGTATAGGTGACACATGTAGAATAGTAGGCAGCTATAGGTTACACTTGTAGACTAGCAGCAGGCAGCTATAGGTCACACATATAGAGTAGCAGCAGGCAGATATAGGTGACACGTGGAGAGTAGCAGAAGGCAACTATAGGAGACACGGGGAGAGTAGCAGCAGGCAGCTATAGGTGACACATGGAGAATAGCAGCAGGCAGCTATAGGTGACACATGGAGAATAGCAGCAGGCAGCTATAGGTGACACATGGAGAATAGCAGCAGGCAGCTATAGGTGACACATGGAGAGTAGCAGCAGGCAGCTATAGGTGACACGGGGAGAGTAGAGGCAGACAGCTATAGGTGACACGGGGAGAGTAGAAGAAGGCAACTATAGGAGACACGGGGAGAGTAGCAGCAGGCAGCTATAGGTGACACATGGAGAATAGCAGCAGGCAGCTATAGGTGACACATGGAGAATAGCAGCAGGCAGCTATAGGTGACACATGGAGAATAGCAGCAGGCAGCTATAGGTAACACATGGAGAGTAGCAGCAGGCAGCTATAGGTGACACGGGAAGAGTAGAGGCAGACAGCTATAGGTGACACAGGGAGAGTAGCGGCAGGCAGCTATAGGTGACACATGAAGATTAGCAGCAGGCAGCTATAGGTAACACATTGAGATTAGCGACAGGCAGCTATAGGTGACACATGGAGACTAGCGGCAGGCAGCTATAGGTTACACATGGAGCAGTAGCCGGGCAGCTATAGGAGACACATGGAGCAGTAGCCGGGCAGCTATAGGAGACACACGGAGCAGTAGCCGGGCAGCTACAAGAGACACATGGAGCAGTAGCCGGGCAGCTATAGGTGACACACGGAGAGTAGCAGCAGGCAGCTATAGGAGACACATGGAGCAGTAGCCAGACAGCTATAGGTGACACGGGGAGACTAGCGGCAGGCAGCTACAGGTGACACGGGGAGATTAGCAGCAGGCAGCTATAGGTGACACATGGAGAGTAGCGACAGGCAGCTATAGGTGACACATGGGGGTACATTTACTAAGGTAGGAGATTTTTAGAACTGGTGATGTTGCCCATGGCAACCAATCAGATTCTACTTACCATTTATCTAGCTGCTTCTAGCAGATAATAGATATAATTTGATTGGTTGCTATGGGCAACATCACCAGTTCTAAAAATCTCCCACCTTAGTAAATTTACCCCATGGAGAGTAGCAGCAGGCAGCTATAGGTGACACATGGAGAGTAGCAGCAGGCAGCTATAGGAGACACACGGAGCAATAGCCGGGCAGCTACAGGAGACACACGGAGCAGTAGCCGGGCAGCTATAGGAGACACACGGAGCAGTAGCCGGGCAGCTATAGGAGACACACGGAGCAGTAGCCGGGCAGCTATAGGTGACACATGGAGAGTAGCAGTAGGCAGCTAAGGAGACACACGGAGCAGTAGCCGGGCAGCTATAGGAGACACATGGAGCAGTAGCCGGGCAGCTATAGGAGACACATGGAGCAGTAGCCGGGCAGCTATAGGTGACACGGGGAGACTAGTGGCAGGCAGCTACAGGTGACACAGGGAGATTAGCAGCAGGCAGCTATAGGTGACACATGGAGAGTAGCGACAGGCAGCTATAGGTGACACTGGAGACTAGAGACAGGCAGCCATAGGTGACACGGGAGACTAGCGGCAGGCAGCTATAGGTGACACATGGAGAGTAGCAGCAGGCAGCTATAGGTGACACAGGGAGACTAGCGACAGGCAGCTATAGGTGACACATGGAGAGTAGCAGCAGACAGCTATAGGTTACACATGGAGACTAGCAGCGGGCAGCTATAGGTTACACATGGAGACTAGCAGCAGACAGCTATAGGTGACAGATGGAGCAGTAGCAGGCAGCTATAGGTGACACATGGAGCAGTAGCAGGCAGCTATAGGTTACACATGGAGACTAGCAGCAGGCAGCTATAGGTGACACGTGGAGACTAGTAGCAGGCAGCTATAGGTGACACATGGAGCAGTAGCAGCAGCTATAGGTTACACATGGAGACTAGCAGCAGGCAGCTATAGGTGACACATGGAGCAGTAGCCGGGCAGCTATAGGTTACACATGGAGACGAGCAGCAGGCAGCTATAGGTGACACATGAAGCAGTAGCCGGGCAGCTATAGGTTACACATGGAGACTAGCAGCAGGCAGATATAGGTGACACATGGAGCAGTAGCCGGGCAGCTATAGGTTACTCATGGAGACTAGCAGCAGGCAGCTATAGGTGACACATGGAGAATAGCAGCAGGTAGCTATAGGTGACACATGGAGAATAGCAGCAGGCAGCTATAGGTGACACATGGAGAGTAGCAGCAGGCAGCTATAGGTGACACAGGGAGAGTAGAGGCAGACAGCTATAGGTGACACGGGGAGAGTAGAAGAAGGCAACTATAGGAGACACAGGGAGAGTAGCAGCAGGCAGCTATAGGTGACACATGGAGAATAGCAGCAGGCAGCTATAGGTGACACATGGAGAATAGCAGCAGGCAGCTATAGGTAACACATGGAGAGTAGCAGCAGGCAGCTATAGGTGACACGGGAAGAGTAGAGGCAGACAGCTATAGGTGACACAGGGAGAGTAGCGGCAGGCAGCTATAGGTGACACATGAAGATTAGCAGCAGACAGCTATAGGTAACACATTGAGATTAGCGACAGGCAGCTATAGGTGACACATGGAGACTAGCGGCAGGCAGCTATAGGTTACACATGGAGCAGTAGCCGGGCAGCTATAGGAGACACATGGAGCAGTAGCCGGGCAGCTATAGGAGACACACGGAGCAGTAGCCGGGCAGCTACAAGAGACACATGGAGCAGTAGCCGGGCAGCTATAGGTGACACACGGAGAGTAGCAGCAGGCAGCTATAGGAGACACATGGAGCAGTAGCCAGACAGCTATAGGTGACACGGGGAGACTAGCGGCAGGCAGCTACAGGTGACACGGGGAGATTAGCAGCAGGCAGCTATAGGTGACACATGGAGAGTAGCGACAGGCAGCTATAGGTGACACATGGGGGTACATTTACTAAGGTAGGAGATTTTTAGAACTGGTGATGTTGCCCATGGCAACCAATCAGATTCTACTTACCATTTATCTAGCTGCTTCTAGCAGATAATAGATATAATTTGATTGGTTGCTATGGGCAACATCACCAGTTCTAAAAATCTCCCACCTTAGTAAATTTACCCCATGGAGAGTAGCAGCAGGCAGCTATAGGTGACACATGGAGAGTAGCAGCAGGCAGCTATAGGAGACACACGGAGCAATAGCCGGGCAGCTACAGGAGACACACGGAGCAGTAGCCGGGCAGCTATAGGAGACACACGGAGCAGTAGCCGGGCAGCTATAGGAGACACACGGAGCAGTAGCCGGGCAGCTATAGGTGACACATGGAGAGTAGCAGTAGGCAGCTAAGGAGACACACGGAGCAGTAGCCGGGCAGCTATAGGAGACACATGGAGCAGTAGCCGGGCAGCTATAGGAGACACATGGAGCAGTAGCCGGGCAGCTATAGGTGACACGGGGAGACTAGTGGCAGGCAGCTACAGGTGACACAGGGAGATTAGCAGCAGGCAGCTATAGGTGACACATGGAGAGTAGCGACAGGCAGCTATAGGTGACACTGGAGACTAGAGACAGGCAGCCATAGGTGACACGGGAGACTAGCGGCAGGCAGCTATAGGTGACACATGGAGAGTAGCAGCAGGCAGCTATAGGTGACACGGGGAGACTAGCGACAGGCAGCTATAGGTGACACATGGAGAGTAGCAGCAGACAGCTATAGGTTACACATGGAGACTAGCAGCAGGCAGCTATAGGTTACACATGGAGACTAGCAGCAGACAGCTATAGGTGACAGATGGAGCAGTAGCAGGCAGCTATAGGTGACACATGGAGCAGTAGCAGGCAGCTATAGGTTACACATGGAGACTAGCAGCAGGCAGCTATAGGTGACACGTGGAGACTAGTAGCAGGCAGCTATAGGTGACACATGGAGCAGTAGCAGGCAGCTATAGGTTACACGTGGAGACTAGCATCAGGCAGCTATAGGTGACACATGGAGCAGTAGCAGGCAGCTATAGGTGACTAGCAGCAGGCAGCTATAGGTGACACATGGAGCAGTAGCCGGCATCTATAGGTGACACGTGGAGCAGTAGCAGGCAGCTATAGGTGACACACGGAGCAGTAGCAGGCAGCTATAGGTTACACATGGAGACTAGCAGCAGGCAGCTATAGGTGACACATGGAGACTAGCAGCAGGCAGCTATAGGTGACACATGGAGCAGTAGCAGCAGCTATAGGTTACACATGGAGACTAGCAGCAGGCAGCTATAGGTGACACATGGAGCAGTAGCCGGGCAGCTATAGGTTACACATGGAGACTAGCAGCAGGCAGCTATAGGTGACACATGGAGCAGTAGCCGGGCAGCTATAGGTTACACATGGAGACGAGCAGCAGGCAGCTATAGGTGACACATGAAGCAGTAGCCGGGCAGCTATAGGTTACACATGGAGACTAGCAGCAGGCAGCTATAGGTGACACATGGAGCAGTAGCCGGGCAGCTATAGGTTACTCATGGAGACTAGCAGCAGGCAGCTATAGGTGACACATGGAGCAGTAGCAGGGCAGCTATAGGTTACACATGGAGACTAGCAGTAGGCAGCTATAGGTGACACATGGAGCAGTAGCCGGGCAGCTATAGGTGACACATGGAGCAGTAGCCGGGCAGCTATAGGTTACACATGGAGACTAGCAGCAGGTAGCTATAGGTGACACATGGAGCAGTAGCCGGGCAGCTATAGGTTACACATGGAGACGAGCAGCAGGCAGCTATAGGTGACACATGAAGCAGTAGCCGGGCAGCTATAGGTTACACATGGAGACTAGCAGCAGGCAGCTATAGGTGACACATGGAGCAGTAGCCGGGCAGCTATAGGTTACTCATGGAGACTAGCAGCAGGCAGCTATAGGTGACACATGGAGCAGTAGCAGGGCAGCTATAGGTTACACATGGAGACTAGCAGTAGGCAGCTATAGGTGACACATGGAGCAGTAGCCGGGCAGCTATAGGTGACACATGGGCCCTCATTCCGAGTTGTTCGCTCGGTATTTTTCATCGCATCGCAGTGAAAATCCGCTTAGTACGCATGCGCAATGTTCGCACTGCGACTGCGCCAAGTAACTTTACTATGAAGAAAGTATTTTTACTCACGGCTTTTTCTTCGCTCCGGCGATCGTAATGTGATTGACAGGAAATGGGTGTTACTGGGCGGATACACGGCGTTTCAGGGGCGTGTGGCTGAAAACGCTACCGTTTCCGGAAAAAACGCAGGAGTGGCCGGGGAAACGGTGGGAGTGCCTGGGCGAACGCTGGGTGTGTTTGTGACGTCAACCAGGAACGACAAGCACTGAACTGATCGCACAGGCAGAGTAAGTCTGAAGCTACTCTGAAACTGCTAACTCGTTTGTAATCGCAATATTGCGCGTACGTCGGTCGCAATTTTAAGAAGCTAAGATTCACTCCCAGTAGGCGGCGGCTTAGCGTGTGTAACTCTGCTACATTCGCCTTGCGAGCGAACAACTCGGAATGAGGGCCATGGAGCTGTAGCCGGGCAGCACACACTGATGTCATGTAGCGGCCGGGGAGGGAGAGGGCCGGGCGGGACAGCCTGCGCTATAGGGCGTGCCCGGCTCGGGGGGCGGTGATCTGGGGCAGATACAAAGCGCAGGAGCTGCGGCTGCCGGGGATACAGGAGCATCTGCTGCAGCCATGGATGTGCCTTGTGCCGCCGCCTAGGATCCCCGGGACACGGCGCTGCGGATGGGGGGCCGGATGATGAACTCCATGGTATTCGGGGACATGATGCGTGAGCTGGAGCCGGGCAGCGCTGTCCCCCCCCCGGGCACCCCGGTCACCATGGCCCTGCGCAATGACCTCGGCTCCAACATCCACGTCCTGAAGACCCTGAACGTGCGGTTCCGCTGCTTCCTGGCCAAGGTGCATGAGCTGGAGCGCCGCAACCGCCTGCTGGAGAAGCAGCTGCACCAGGAGCACTCCCAGCAGCAGGAGGAGCGCCGGCTGCGCCACAGGACCTACCTCCGGGAGCAGGCGGTGCAGACCGACCCCGAGCCCCCGCAGCCCGGCGCCCAGCGCCCCTACAGCCGCCTGCCCGGCACCATCTGGAGCTACACCCATGTGCGGCGCACCGGCGGCGGCCTAGAGACCTTCCAGGGGCCCGGGGTGTCCTGGAACCACCCGGACGGGGTGGGAGTGCAGATAGACACCATCACCCCGGAGCTGCGGGCGCTCTACAACGTGCTGGCCAAAGTCAAGAGGGAGAGGGACGAGTACAGGAGGAGGTAGGTGCCCCCTGCCACCCACCGCTGCTGCTGCGCCCCTGCCACTCCCCCGATCCTGCGGCCATCCTTCCCTATATACCCCTTCCCTGTGCTCTACCCTTCTCTATATATACCCCCCTGTGTTCTGCCCTTCTCTATATATACCCCCCCTGTGCTCTATCCTTCTCTATATACCCCTTCCCTGTGCTCTGCCCTTCTCTATATATACCCCCCCCCCTGTGCTCTGCCCTTCTCTATATATACCCCCCCTGTGCTCTGCCCTTCTCTATATATATACCCCCCCCCCCCTGTGCTCTGCCCTTCTCTCTCTCTCTCTCTCTATATATATATATATATATATATATATATATATATATATATATATATATATACCCCCCCCCTGTGCTCTGCCCTTCTCTCTCTCTCTATATATATATATATATATATATATATATATATATATATATATATATACCCCCTGTGCTCTGCCCTTCTCTCTATATATATATATATATATATATATATATATATATACCCCCCCTGTGCTCTGCCTTTCTCTCTCTCTCTCTCTCTATATATATATATATATATATATATATATATATATACCCCCCCCTGTGCTCTGCCCTTCTCTCTCTCTATATCCTTCCCTATATACCCCTTCCCTGTGCTCTACCCTTCTCTATATATACCCCCCTGTGTTCTGCCCTTCTCTATATATACCCCCCCTGTGCTCTATCCTTCTCTATATACCCCTTCCTTGTGCTCTGCCCTTCTCTATATATACCCCCCCCCCTGTGCTCTGCCCTTCTCTATATATACCCCCCCTGTGCTCTGCCCTTCTCTATATATATACCCCCCCCCCCCTGTGCTCTGCCCTTCTCTCTCTCTCTCTATATATATATATATATATATATATATATATATATACCCCCCCCCTGTGCTCTGCCCTTCTCTCTCTCTCTCTCTCTCTATATATATATATATATATACCCCCCTGTGCTCTGCCCTTCTCTATATATATATATATATATATATATATATACCCCCCCTGTGCTCTGCCTTTCTCTCTCTCTCTCTCTCTCTCTCTCTATATATATATATATATATATATATATATATACCCCCCCTGTGCTCTGCCCTTCTCTCTCTCTATATATATATACCCCCCCCCCCTGTGCTCTGCCCTTCTCTCTCTCTCTATATATATATATATATATATATATATATATATATATACCCCCTGTGCTCTGCCCTTCTCTCTATATATATATATATATATATATATATATATATATATATATATATATATATATACCCCCCCCCCCTGTGCTCTGCCTTTCTCTCTCTCTCTCTCTCTATATATATATATATATATATATATATATATATATATACCCCCCCCCCTGTGCTCTGCCCTTCTCTCTCTCTCTATATATATATATATATATATATATATATATATATATATAAATATATATACCCCCCCCCTGTGCTCTGCCCTTCTCTCTCTCTCTCTATATATATATATATATATATATATATATATATATCTATATATATATATATATACACCCCCCCTGTGCTCTGCCCTTCTCTCTCTCTCTCTCTCTCTATATATATATATATATATATATATATATATATATATATATATATATATATCTATGTGTGTATGTATGTATATATATGTGTATATATATATATATGTATATATATGTATATATATATATATGTGTATATATATATATATATATATACACCCCCCCTGTGCTCTGCCCTTCTCTCTCTCTATATATATATATATACCCCCCCTGTGCTCTGCCCCTTCTCTCTCTCTCTCTCTCTCTCTCTCTCTCTCTC
>NC_086453.1:13717726-13772726 GCF_028390025.1 Pseudophryne corroboree | reverse complement strand
TGATCACCAGATTCATTAGATGTCACCAGAAGCAGATAGATCTCTGATTGTCAGCCAGACTGTTCCTGCCAGTGCCCAGCAGATCCCACATTGCTAATTGCCAGTGATTGCCCCAATCGGGCAACTGTCACGCGCTTCCAGGGGACCATTTATACAGCCGACAATCTGTGTAACAAATTAACATGGTCACGAGATCCGATCCCCCTCCGGTCCCCTATTATACATAACTGATCAAGGACCGACTGTCACACCAGTGCCCAGGACTATCCCCTCACTGCTGTATCACATACACCGGGACCTCTGCGGTGACAAAACCACCAGTGACACACAGCACAACAGTGCAACACACAGCACAACAGCCACACACAGCACAACAGTGCAACACACAGCACAACAGTGATACACAGCACAACAGTGACACAGCACAACAGTGCAACACAATACAACAGTGACACACAGTACAACAGTGACACACAATACAACAGTGACACACAGTACAACAGTGGCACACAGCACAACAGTGCAACTCACAGCACAACAGTGACACACAGCGCAACAGTGACACACAGCGCAACAGTGCAACACACAGCGCAACAGTGACACACAGCACAACAGTGACACACAGCACAACAGCCACACACAGCACAACAGCCACACACAGCACAACAGTGCAACACAGCACAACAGAATGTAAGCTCTCACGAGCAGGGCCCTCTTTCCTCACGTGCTTATCCTTTGTCTTACTTTAACAATCTTCAACTGTACCAACTCCATCAGTCTTCTGCCACCTGATACTTATTCCAGTGTCATCTGCTGATGTAACTATGTGTATTTACCCTGTACTTGTCCTATACTGTTATCAACTGTAAGTTGCTGTTTTCCTGCTTGATTATTTGTTTATGTACTCTGTAATTGGGCGCTGCGGAACCCTTGTGGCGCCATATAAAGGATAATAATAATAACAAGAACACACAGCACAACAGCGACATACACCACAACACATTACATCCCACTGCACCTCTACTGCACATTACATCCCACCACCTCTACTCAGGCCCGGCGACAGGGGGGGTCAAAGGGGACAACCCTCCCGGGCCCCGAGCTTCAGGGGGGCCCCATCACTTGCTTGGTCTGGTTGGTCTTCGCTTTGTTGCCTTCATTATGCTTGCGGCATGCCTCTCTGCCGCCCCATCCCTGTCTGACGATCTGCTGCCGCTGCCGCTGAAGAGCCGGGCAGCAGAGCAGCAAACACAGGCTACACCCACTGTGTGAGTCAGGGCTCCTTATAGCAGCTGCCGCAGCACTACCTCTGTCCAACCCTGCTCCCAACGTGCCTGGATGGCACCCTCACAGCCTGTCATACTGTATACTATGTCAAGGTACTGCCATATTATTCTATATAAATGTGTGTATGGTGAGTTCTATGTGTGTGTGTATGTATATATATATATATATATATATATGCAAAAAATGTCCCTGGCACTCCGGACTTCCGTTCACCTTGCTCCGGTGCCCTCCCCTCAGATCTGCATCTGTGTATATGGTCATTGTATGCCGCCCATACAAGGACCATATATATATATATATATATATATATATGTGTGTGTGTATATATATGTATAAATTATAATATATACACTGTATATTTTATATATATATATATATATATATATATATATATACAGTATATGTGTGTGTATATATATATATATATATCTATAGGTAAGTTGAATGGCGGCACTCCTGGGGAATTTTTTGCCAAGATAAATAATGACAGAGACTGCGCCCTGAATCACCAGGGCGCAGTCTCTGTCATTATTTATCTTGGCAAAAAATTCCCCAGGAGTGCCGCCATTCAACTTACCTATTTGCGGTCTACAACCACGGATGGCACCGGGGTGGATGTTGTTACTATGTTACTATAGCTGAGTGCCGGTCATATGGAACGATATATATATCTATATATATTTTTTTTTTTACAGCGACTTTGTACTTTATAAGGGGGGGGGGGGAGTCAAGGCAGGGTGGGGGGCCCCGGAGAAACTGGTGTACCGGGCCCCAAGATTTCTCTTGCCGGCCCTGCCTCTACTGCACATAACATCCCACCACCTCTACTGCACATTACATCCCACTGCACCTCTACTGCACATTACATCCCACTGCACATTACATCCCACCACCTCTACTGCACATTACATCCCACAGCACCTCTACTGCACATTACATCCCACTGCACCTCTACTGCACATTACATCCCACTGCACCTCTACTGCACATTACATCCCACCACCTCTACTGCACATTACATCTCACTTCACCTCTACTGCACATTACATCCCACTGCACCTCTACTGCACATTACATCCCACCACCTCTACTGCACATTACATCCCACTGCACCTCTACTGCACATTACATCCCACTGCACCTCTACTGCACATTACATCCCACTGCACCTCTACTGCACATTACATCCCACTGCACCTCTACTGCACATTACATCCCACTGCACCTCTACTGCACATTACATCCCACTGCACATTACATCCCACTGCACCTCAACTGCACATTACATCCCACTGCACATTACATCCCACTGCACCTCTACTGCACATTACATCCCACTGCACATTACATCCCACTGCACCTCTACTGCACATTACATCCCACTGCACCTTTACTGCACTTTACATCCCACTTCACCTTTACTGCACATTAATTCCCACTGCACCTTTACTGCACATTACATCCCACTGCACCTTTACTGCACATTACATCCCACTGCACCTTTACTGCACATTAGATCCCACTGCACCTTTACACCCCACTGCACCTTTACTGCTCATTATTGCCCACTGCACCTTTACTGCACATTACATCTCACAGCACCTTTACTGCACATTACATCTCACTGCACCTTTACTGCACATTATATCTCACTGCACCCTTACTGCACATTACATCTCACTGCACATTACATCCCACTGCACCTCTACTGCAGATTACATCCCACTGCACCTTTACTGCATATTACATCCCACTGCACATTTACTGCACATTACATCCCACTGCACCTCTACTGCAGATTACATCCTAATGCACCTTTACTGTGCATTACATACCACTGCACATTACATCCCACTGCACCTCTACTGCAGATTACATCCCACTGCACCTCTACTGCAGATTACATCCCACTGCACCTCTACTGCACATTACATCCCACAGCACATTACATCACACTGCACATTACATCCCGCTGCACCTTTAATGCACATTATATCCACTGCATCTTTACTGCACATTATATCCCACTGCACCTTTACTGCACATTACATCCCACTGCACCTTTACTGCGCATTACAATCCAGTGCACATTACATCCCACTGCACCCTTACTGCACATTACATCACACTGCACATTTACTGCACATTACATCTCACTGCACCTCTACTGCACATTACATCCCACTGCACCTCTACTGGACATTTATCCCACTGCACCTTTACTGCACATTACATCCGACTGCACCTCTACTGCACATTACATCCGACTGTACCTTTACTGCATATTTATCCCACTGCACCTTTAGTGCACATTACATCCCACTGCACCTTTACTGCACATTATAGCCCACTGCACATTTACTATACATTATATTCCACTGCACATTACACCCCACTGCACTTTTACTGCATATTTATCCCACTTCACCTCTGTTTACTGGACGTTTTATCTCACTGCTCCATCACGGCATATTATCCCACTGCTCCATCACTGCATATTATCTCACTGCTCCATCACTGCACATTATCCCACTGCTCCATCACTGCACATTATCTCACTGCTCCATCACTGCACATTATCCCACTGCTCCGTCACTGCATATTATCTCACTGCTCCATCACTGCACATTATGCCAGTGCTCCATCACTGCATATTATCTCACTGCTCTATCACTGCACATTATCCCACTGCTCCATCACTGCATATTATCTCACTGCTCCATCACTGCACATTATCCCACTGCTCCATCACTGCACATTATCTCACTGCTCCATCACTGCACATTATCCCACTGCTCCATCACTGCATATTATCTCGCTGCTCCATCACTGCACATTATGCCAGTGCTCCAGCACTGCATATTATCTCACTGCTCTATCACTGCACATTATCCCACTGCTCCATCACTGCATATTATCTCACTGCTCCATCACTGCACATTATCCCACTGCTCCATCACTGCATATTATCTCACTGCTCCATCACTGCACATTATGCCAGTGCTCCATCACTGCACGTTATCCCACTGCTTACAGTTATTGGGTGAGGGTCACACAGTTACCCCTTGCCCCGCGCCTACCTTTGTCGCCCAGGATGCCATCGATGCTGTGCTTGGTTTTCTTGTCTCCATCCTCTTCTTTCTTGTCACAATCTTCATCTTCCTCTTTTTTCCCGAACTTGATTCTGAGGACCCGGCTAATCGAACTCACTAAACCTCAGAAATGGAAAGAAACGGGAGGGGATATAAATTGGGTGGCAGAGACCAGGCTGCTCCCAACAGACACTGAGGGTCATAATACGCCATTACCACCCCCAACGGGCATTAGAGAGTCAGCTCCGTCGCCAAGCCGGGGCACATTATATCAGAGGAGCGGGATTTCCAGCCCTGCGCTCACCTGAGGGGACCGAGCTCCGGTCACAGTGTCCGTCCTTCAGCAGCCGATCCCGGATCTCCCAGCTGAACATCCCGGGATTCTCCCGCTTGTACTCCTCGATCTTCTTCTCAACGTCGGGAGTGGCGACCTGCTTTATTAGTCACAGAAAGCCGGGACATGTCAGCATGGGGACGTAGCCTGGCCCGGATTATACGTGTGTGCTGTACCTATATATTCCGTGTGTGTGTGTGTGTGTGTGTGTGTGTGTGTGTGTGTGTGTGTGTGTGTGTGTGTGTGTGTGTATGTATATATATATATATATATATATATATATATATATATATATTTATATATACATACATACATACATACATACATACATACATATATATACTGGTTTTATATCTAATTCATATCTATATATCCCCTTCATAGAGAGATATACAGAGATAAATTATATATACATCCCGGACGTATACATAATTTGTTTCTATTTATATAAACACATATATGCACCATACACATTGTATGTTTCTTCTTATATGACACACATGATGTGTTTAAGTAACAAAATGAGCAATTAACAGGCCACCAGTTAAATCAAGTGTGTGTTTATGTGTATGTTTATATATGTAACTTTTTCCAGTGCTGTGATTGAGATAGATATATATATATATATATATATATATATCTATGTGTATGTGTGTGTGTGTGTGTGTGTGTGTGTGTGTGTGTGTGTGTGTGTATGTATACATATTACTGTCTCCAGTATCATGATTAATATATATTTATATGTATATATATATATATATATATATATATATATATATTTATATTTTATTTTATTTTTTAATTTGCAACTATTCCATAGAATATATACAATGTATATTTATGTAAATTATTTCCCTGATTAAAATGCAAATAGTGAAACTTTGAATTGGACTTTATTCGATGTAAAGCCTGGGTGCTAAGTATTTCCACATGTGTATCTGATTCAGAAAGGCAGCGGCACCAGTGCAATATAATAACAAGTACAGAACATGCATATTGTTCTTTATATGTCGATGTGTATGTACATTAATATAGTTGTTATTATTATTATTACTATTATTACTAATATTATTATTTTATAAACAATAGTAGTAGTAGTAATAATAATAATAATAATAATAATAATAATAATAATAATAATAATACTACATGGTTAAAAGAGATGCAAATAATCATTATGTAGTTAGAAGTTATAAATATCGTTATATCACTAAGATTTATACATCAAATTCTATGCTAGTATCCAAAATGTATATGTCCTTAATTTACATATGTGTGTGTGTGTATATATATATATATATATATATATATATATAGTTACACATATAATACATTTCATGGTTACTGGAGATATATATCCAAAACAACTTCTCGGTGCCTCTGTCTCTGGGACACTCACCCTTGGCTTGCTGCCTCCGATGGCCCCGGGCCGGATGGAGCCTGTCTCCTGGTATCTGCAGAGGATTTTAGACACGCACCCATGGGAGACCCTGAGCTGGCGGGATATTACGCAGGGTCTGATGCCGTGATGAGCCATCTCTACGATCTTGTGGCGGATATGGTTGGGCAGGGGTCTTCCATTGATGAAGACTCCCCCGAGCTGATTGACTCGACCCTGGCCCAGGGGAGTAGACACTGGCAGCAGATGAAGACAGGACATAATTTAGCACCCGGTGGGAGACATATATCTATACCCTCCACTGCGCTACAATTCTGTACAATGCCCTCACATTATTACGCACAAGTCGGCCAGGGTTGTCATAAAAAATGTTTTATTTGCCAATAAATTGCACACACAATATTTATCATTTAGCTTTCCCTTTATGATTGATAAATGACGATGACTGCCGGCGATAACAGGTTAACGATAGATAATAGATTGACGCAATTATGTGAGTACAGCTGTTATAAGGCAGCTATCCCGAAGTGGAATGCTACTGATAATTATACTGTGCGATAAGCAGGCTGCCTATCATACATATGAGTGCGATGTTCTGCTTGTGATCCCAGGATTTCGCTGCAATATGTCTAATATCTGGCAGATTAGGACAATTTTACAGCCTCGCACAGGAATCGCGTCGGATGCATAATTTAAGAGCCTGAGAGGGAGCGGGTGAGAGTGGCGGGGAGTGGGCTGGAAAAAGCAGATATTTGGAGATTTAATGACAATCATGCGCTGCTAATTCACAGTCACTTGGCTCCTACACCCTGGATATGTGATTACAGAGAAGGGCCACTCCACAGGCCCATTCTACATTCAAGTGCTACCAAGAAGCCCATCTTATTATTCGCAGTCATGTTGTGCAAACATTGCCCTAATCCATTGATCCGTCTCTTTGCCGTCTGTTTTACTTTCATTTGCTACAGAAAAGTACTTCAGTAAATCCCCCCGGCTTGTGTGTTTTGCTGTTTTCGTGGCTTTTCACAGTTTTATTCCCCGCACTTGATCACGGAATGTATGAATGTGGATTTGGAGAAGTGCGTGCGATCTGGGGCATCAGATGCGTAACGCTGCGCCCACTAGCAGATTTTATATATATATATATATATATATATATATATATATGTGTGTATATATATATATATATATATATATATATATATATATATACATATACACATATATATACACACATATATATACACATATATATATACATATATATTTATACATATATGTATACACACACACACACACACACACACACACACACACACACACACACACACACACACACACACACACACACACACACACACACACACACATATACACCCTGATTAGCTTCCAAATTCTGCTAAAGTTCAACGAAATGTAACTCTTACACAATGGTGATTGCTAGCGAGCCCCCTGTAATGAAGACTGATATAGCCCCTGTAATGGTCACTGATAGAGCCCCCTGTAATAGAGACTGATATAGCCCCCTGTAATGGTCACTGATAGAGCCCCCTGTAAAAAATTGGATTCTGCTGTACACAGGAACACTGTAAAACGATAACGTGTGAAATCTGTGCCCACAAGTGCCCTTCATTAGCAGAAATGTAACTGGAGTTCCTGAGCCCCCCTTTCCCACGGCTGGGAAATAATTGCTCACATCCCAAATAATTTCTTCGCCAGCGAAAGATACCTTAATAACATAAAAGCGAAAAATTCCGTTTTTAACATAAAGGTAATATTAAATAAACGAATTAATGGTGAAAGTGTATGATAATAAAAAATGTATTTGATGTATGTGATGGTCAGTATGCGGAGACCTACCTTCCAGGGGGAATCCGGTGCGGGGGTAATTCTGACCTGGAGCCGGCCGCATCATCCTTGGGACAGTGCCAGGCAGTGCAGCCATTCGCTGGAGGTCGGAGTAAGCCAGGGCAGTATCAAGTCTGTGGAACAGCCGTAGAACTCCGCTCCGTCCTGTGCAGACCCCAGTTCGGCCAAATGTACAAGAGGATTTACTAAAGAGCGTAAACAAAACTGTGCAAAAAGGGACCTGAGACACTTGGGGAAGAGGAAGGTGCCTGGAAGCTGTGCAGATGAAGTAGGGTGGTCATACAATGGCGGGGACCTGGGCAGTAGCGCAGCACGCACAGTGCTTTCTCTTTCCTTCTCTGTCGGTAGGTGATGGCTTTTTGGGGGAACAAATTGTGTCAGCTGAGAGCTTTGCAAGTTGTTAAAGTGCCCAACTTTGGCGCACTATGTAGGAGGAGAGCCAGAGATCAGTGATAGGCTCTTCCCTGGGTCCTGTATTCATGAAGAGGGATGGGGCACTGGCCTGGGCTGCTGGACCAATAGCAGGCAGAAAGCACTGTGCACACACTGGGAGGGTTTCATTACTCTATACTTGGCCTCGCTTTCAGTGAGGGAAGGAAAAAAACACTTTCTTTTTATTTATTTTTTATTTTTTACTGTTTCTTAAAATGCGCCCAGGAGTGCAGAGAGTGAATGAGAGAGGCAGGAGGGGGGAGATAACACCAGAGGGGACTGGTAGAATGAGAGACAAGAGGTGATGGATAGAATCAAGCACAGAAGGAGAATGGCTGCCAGGAGGGGACTGGTAGAACGCAAGTGGGAATGAGTGGAATGAGGGATAAAACTGCTGCCATGGACAGAATTACAGGCTAATGGGTGGATAGAATGAGAGACAGGAGGGGATGGATAGAATGAGGCAGGAGGGGATGGATAGAATGAGGCAGGAGGGGATGGATAGAATGAGAGGCAGGAGGGGATGAATAGAATGAGAGGCAGGAGGGGATGGATAGAATGAGAGGCAGGAGGGGATGAATAGAATGAGAGGCAGGAGGGGATGGATAGAATGAGAGGCAGGAGGGGATGGATAGAATGAGACAGGAGGGGATGGATAGAATAAGGCAGGAGGAGATGGATAGAATGAGTCAGGAGGGGATGGATAGAATGAGAGGCATTAGGGGATGGATAGAATAAGGGTCGGGAGGGGATGGATAGAATGAGAGTCGGGAGGGGATGGATAGAATGAGAGTCGGGAGGGGATGGATAGAATGAGAGACAGGAGGGGATGGATAGAATGAGAGACAGGAGGGGATGGATAGAATGAGAGGCAGGAGGGGATGAATAGAATGAGAGGCAGGAGGGGATGGATAGAATGAGAGGCAGGAGGGGATGGATAGAATGAGAGGCAGGAGGGGATGAATAGAATGAGAGGCGGGAGGGGATGGATAGAATGAGAGTCGGGAGGGGATGGATAGAATGAGAGTCAGGAGGGGATGGATAGAATGAGGCAGGAGGAGATGGATAGAATGAGACAGGAGGGTATGGATAGAATGAGAGGCAGGAGGGAAAGGATAGAATGAGACAAGGGGGGATGGATAGAATGAGAGACAGGAGGGGATGGATAGAATGAGAGACAGGAGGGGATGGATAGAATGAGAGGCAGTAGGGGATGGATAGAATGAGAGACAGGAGGGGATGGATAGAATGAGAGGCAGGAGGGGATGGATAGAATGAGAGACAGGAGGGGATGGATAGAATGAGAGGCAGGAGGGGATGGATAGAATGAGAGACAGGAGGGGATGGATAGAGTGAGAGGCAGGAGGGGATGGATAGAATGAGAGACAGGAGGGGATGGATAGAATGAGAGGCAGTAGGGGATGGATAGAATGAGAGACAGGAGGGGATGGATAGAATGAGAGGCAGTAGGGGATGGATAGAATGAGAGACAGGAGGGGATGGATAGAATGAGAGACAGGAGGGGATGGATAGAATGAGAGACAGGAGGGGATGGATAGAATGAGAGGCAGTAGGGGATGGATAGAATGAGACAGAAGGGGATGGATAGAATGAGAGACAGGAGGGGATGGATAGAATGAGGCAGGAGGAGATGGATAGAATGAGAGAGGAGGGGATGGATAGAATGAGGCAGGAGGGGATGGATAGAATGAGACAGGAGGGGATGGATAGAATGAGACAGGAGGGGATGGATAGAATGAGAGGCAGGAGGGGATGGATTGAATGAGGGAGGAAGGGATGGATAGAATGAGAGACAGGAGGGGATGGATAGAATGAGAGACAGGAGGGGATGGATAGAATGAGAGACAGGAGGGGATGGATAGAATGAGACAGGAGGGAATGGATAGAATGAGAGACAGGAGGGGATGTATAGAATGAGAGACAGGAGGGGATGGATAGAATGAGAGACAGGAGGGGATGGATAGAATGAGAGGCAGGAGGGGATGGATAGAATGAGAGGCAGGAGGAGATAGATAGAATGAGAGACAGGAGGAGATGGATAGAATGAGACAGGAGGGAATGGATCGAATGAGAGACAGGAGGAGATGGATAGAAAGAGACAGGAGGGAATGGATCGAATGAGAGACAGGAGGGGATGGATAGAATGAGAGACCGGAGGGGATGGATAGAATGAGAGACAGGAGGGGATGGATAGAATGAGAGGCAGGAGGGGATGGATAGAATGAGAGACCGGAGGGGATGGATAGAATGAGAGGCAGGAGGGGATGGATCGAATGAGACAGGAGGAGATGGATAGAATGAGGCAGGAGGAGATGGATAGAATGAGAGGCAGGAGGGGATGGATAGAATGACACAGGAGGGGATGGATAGAATGAGAGACAGGAGGGGATGGATAGAATGAGACAGGAGGGGATGGATAGAATGAGAGACAGGAGGGGATGGATAGAATGAGGCAGGAGGGGATGGATACAATGAAAGACAGGAGGGAATGGATAGAAGATGAGACAGGAGGGGATGAATAGAATGAGACAGGAGGGGATGGATAGAATGAGAGGCAGGAGGGGATGGAGAGAATGAGACAGGAGGGGATGGATAGAATGAGAGGCAGGAGGGGATGGATAGAATGAGACAAGGGGGGTGGATAGAATGAGACAAGGGGGGGTGGATAGAATGAGAGGCAGGAGGGGATGGAAAGAATGAGAGACAGGAGGGGATGGATAGAATGAGGCAGGAGGAGATGGATAGAATGAGAGACAGGAGGAGATGGATAGAATGAGAGACAGGAGGAGATGGATAGAATGAGAGGCAGGAGGGGATGGATAGAATGAGAGGCAGGAGGGGATGGATAGAATGAGGGAGGAAGGGATGGATAGAATGAGACAGGAGGGGATGGATAGAATTAGAGACAGGAGGGGATGGAAAGAATGAGAGACAGGAGGGGATGGATAGAATGAGAGGTAGGAGGTGATGGATAGAAAGAGGGAGGAGGGGATGGATAGAATGAGAGGCATGAGGTGATGGATAGAATGAGACAGGAGGGGATGGATAGAATGAGAGACAGGAGGGGATGGATAGAATGAGAGGCAGGAGGGGATGGATAGAATAAGAGTCAGGAGGGTATGGATAGAATGAGATGCAGGAGGGGATGGATAGAATGAGATGGAAGGGTATTTTTTACTGTTTCTTAAAATGCGCCCAGGAGGGCAGAGAGTGAATGAGAGAGGCAGGAGGGGGAAGATAACACCAGAGGGGATGGGTAAAATCAAAGACAAGAGGTGATGGATAGAATCAAGCACAGAAGGAGAATGGCAGACAGGAGGGGACTGGTAGAACGCAAGTGGGAATGGGTGGAATGAGGGATAAGACTGCCATGGACAGAATTACAGGCTAATGGACGGATAGAATAAGAGTCAGGAGGGGATGGATAGAATGAGGCAAGAGGGGATGGATAGAATGAGAGGCAGTAGGGGATGGATAGAATGAGATGCAGGAGGGGATGGATAGAATGAGACAGGAGGGGATGGAAAGAATGAGAGACAGGAGGGAACGGAAAGAATAAGAGTCAGGAGGGGATGGATAAAATGAAAGGCAGGAGGGGATGGACAGAATGAGACAGGAGGGGATGGAAATAATGAGAGACAGGAGGGGATGGAAAGAATGAGAGACAGGAGGGGATGGAAAGAATGAGAGACAGGAGGACATGGAAAGAATAAGAGTCAGGAGGGGATGGATAAAATGAAAGACAGGGTGGGATGGATAGAATGAGAGTCAGGAGGGGATGGATAAAATGAAAGACAGGAGTAGAGGGATAGAATGAGAGGCAGGAGGGGATGGACACAGTGAGGGACAGGAGGGATAGATACAGCTAAAGGGAGGGGATGGATAGAGTCAGAGACAGGAGGGGATGGATTGAGACAGTAGGGAAAGGACAGAGTTAGGGTCAGAAGGAGATGGATACAGAGAGTGGAGGGGATGGATGTAATGAGGGACTGGAAGAGATGGATAAAAACAGAGACAGGAGGGGATGGGTAATTGTGAAGGAAAGTTGGGGATGGATGCAGACATGATTGCATGGGTAGAGTGAAGGACAGGAGGGGATGGATAGAGTGAAGGACAGGAGAGGATGGATGGAATCAGAGAGAAGGGGGTGGATGGAATCAGAGACAGGAGGGGATGGAGACAGGAGGGGATGGATGGAATCAGAGAAGGAAGGGGATGGATGAAATCAGAGACAGGAGGGGATGGAGACAGGAGGGGGTGCATGTAATCAGAGACAGTCGGAGATGGATGGAATCAGACACAGGAGGGGATAGATGGAACCAGAGACAGGAGGGGATGGATGGAATCAGAGACAGGAGAGGATGGGTGGAATCAGAGACAGGAGAGGATGGGTGGAATCTGAGACAGGAGGGGATGGGTGGAATCAGTTACAGGAGGGGATAGATGGAATCAGAGAAAGGAGAGATGAATGGAATCAGATACAGGAGAGATGGGTGGAATCAGAGACAGTTGGGGATGGATTGAATCAGAGACAGGAGGGGATGGATGGAATCAGAGACAGGAGGGGATGGATGGAATCAGAGACAGGAGAGGATAGGTGGAATCAGAGACAGGAGGGGATGAGTGGAATCAGAGACATGAGGGGATAGATGGAATCAGAGACATGAGGGGATGGATGGAATCAGAGACAGGAGGGGATATATAGAATCAGAGACAGGAGAGGATGGGTGGAATCAGAGACAGGAGGGGATGAGTGGAATCAGAGAGAGGGGATGGGTGGAATCAGTTACAGGAGGGGATAGATGGAATCAGAGACAGGAGGGGATGGGTGGAATCAGAGACATGAGGGGATGGGTGGAATCAGATACAGGAGGGGATGGGTGGAATCAGAGACATGAGGGGATGGGTGGAATCAGAGACATGAGGGGATGGATGGAATCAGAGACAGAAGGGGATAGAATCAGAGACAGGAGGGGTTGGATGGAATCAGATAAAGGAGAGATGCATGGAATCAGATACAGGAGAGGATGGGTGGAATCAGAGACAGAAGGGGATGGGTGGAATCAGAAACAGGAGGGGATGGGTGGAATCAGAGAGAGGAGAGGATGGATGGAATCAGAGACAGGAGGGGATGGAGACAGTCAGGGATGGATGGAATCAGAGACAGTCGGGGATAGATTGAATCCGAGACATGAGGGGATAGATGGAATCAGAGACAGGAGGGGATGGAGACAGTCAGGGATGGTTGGAATCAAAGACAGTAGGGGATAGGTGGAATCAAAGACAGGAAAGATGGGTCGAATCAGAGACATGAGGGGATGGAGACAGGAGGGGATGGATGGAATCAGAGACAGGAGAGGATGGATGGAATCAGAGACAGGAGGGGATGGGTAGAATCAGAGACAGGAGGAGATGGGTGGAATCAGAGACATGAGGGGATGGGTGGAATCAGAGACAGGAGGGGATGGGTGGAATCAGAGACAGGAAGAGATACGTGGAATCAGAGACATTAGGGGATGGGTGGAATCAGAGACAGGAGGGGATGGGTGGACTCAGAGACAGGAGGGGATGGGTGGAATCAGAGACAGGATGGAATCAGAGACAGGAGGGAATGGGTGGAATCAGAGACAGTTGGGGATGGATTGAATCTGAGACAGGAGGGGATGGATGGAATCAGAGACAGGAGGGGATATATAGAATCAGAGACAGGAGAGGATGGGTGGAATCAGAGACAGGAGGGGATGAGTGGAATCAGAGACATGAGGGGATAGATGGAATCAGAGACATGAGGGGATAGATGGAATCAGAGACATGAGGGGATGGATGGAATCAGAGACAGGAGGGGATATATAGAATCAGAGACAGGAGAGGATGGGTGGAATCAGAGACAGGAGGGGATGGGTGGAATCAGAGACATGAGGGGATGGGTGGAATCAGATACAGGAGGGTATGGGTGGAATCAGAGACAGAAGGGGATAGATAGAATCAGAGACAGGAGGGGATGGATGGAATCAGATACAGGAGAGGATGGGTGAAATCAGAGACAGAAGGGGATTGGTGGAATCAGATACAGGAGGAGATGGGTGGAATCAGAGAGAGGAGAGGATGGATGGAATCAGAGACAGGAGGGGATGGAGACTGTCAGGGATGGATGGAATCAGAGACAGTCGGGGATGGATTGAATCCGAGACATGAGGGGATAGATGGAATCAGAGACAGGAGGGGATGGAGACAGTCAGGGATGGGTGGAATCAAAGACAGTAAGGGATGGGTGGAATCAAAGACAGGAAAGATGGGTCGAATCAGAGACAGGAGGGGATGGGTGGAATCAGAGACAATCAGGATGGATGGAATCAGAGACAGGAGAGGATGAATGGAAGCAGAGACAGTCAGGGATGGAGACAGTCAGGTATGGGTGGAATCAGAGACATTCGGGATGGATGGAATCAGAGACAGGAGGGGATAGATGGAATCAGAGACAGGAGGGGATGGATGGAATCAGAAACAGGAGAGGATGGGTGGAATCAGTGACAGGAGGGGATGGATGGATTCAGAGACATGAGGGGATGGATGGAATCTGATACAGGAGGGGATGGGTGAAATCAAAGACAGGATAGATGGGTTGAATCAGTAGACAAGAGGGGATGGATGGAATCAGAGATAGGAGGGGATGGGTGGAATCATAGACAGGAGAGATGGGTGAAATCAGAGACAGGAGGGGATGAATGGAACGAGAGACAGGAGGGGATGGATGTAATCAAAACAGGAGGGGATGGGTGGAATCAGAGACGGGAGAGATGGGTGGAATCAAAGACAGGAGCGGATGGTTGGAATCAGAGACAGGAGGGGATGGGTGGAATCAGAGACTGGATGGAATCAGAGACAGGAGGGAATTGATGGAATCAGAGACAGGAGAGGATGGATGGAATCAGAGACGGGGGATGGGTGGAATCAGTGACAGGAGGGGATGGGTGGAATCAGAGAGAGGGGATGGGTGGAATCAGTAACAGGAGGGGACGGGTGGAATCAGAGATAGGAGAGATGGGTGGAATCAAATACAGGAGGGGATGGGTGGAATCAGAGACGGGATGGGATGGGTGGATTCAGAGATGGGGGGAGGATGGGTGGAATCAGAGCCTGGATGGAATCAGAGACAGGAGGGAATGGGTGGAATCAGAGACAGGAGGGGATGGGTGGAATCAGAGACAGGAGGGGATGTATGGAATCAGAGACAAGGGAGATGGGTGGAATCAGAGACAGAAGGGGATGGATGGAACCAGAGACAAGAGGGGATGGAGACAGGAGGGGATGGATGGAATCAGAGACAGGAGAGGATGGATGGAATCAGAGACAGGAGGGGATGGGTGGAATCAAAGACATGAGGGGATGGGTGGAATCAGAGACAGGAGGGGATGGGTGGACTCAGAGACAGGAGAGGATGGGTGGAATCAGAGACAGGATGGATTAAGAGACAGGAGGGAATGGGTGGAATCAGGGACAGGAGGGGATGGGTGGAATCAGAGACAGGATGGGATGGATAGAATCAGAGACAGGATTTGATGGATAGAATCAGAGACAGGAGGGGATGGGTGAAATCAGGGACAGGGGGAGATGGGTGGAATCAGAGACAGGAGTGGATGGATGGAACCAGAGACAGGAGGGGATGGAGACAGGAGGAGATGGATGGAATCAGAGACAGGAGGGGATGGGTGGAACCAGAGACAGGAGGGGATGGATGGAATCAGGAGGGGATGAGTGGAATCACATACAGGAGGGGATGGATGGAATCAGAGACAGGAGGGGATGGGTGGAGTCAGAGACAGGAGAGGATGGGTGGAATCAGAGACAGGAGGGGATGGATGGAATCAGAGACAGTAGGGAATGGGTGGAATCATATACAGGAGGAGATGGGTGGAATCAGAGACATTAGGGGATCGGTGGAATCAGAGACAGGAGGTGATGGATGGAATCAGAGACAGGAGATGGGTGGAACCAGAGACATTAGGGGATGGGTGGAATCAGAGACAGGAGGGGATGGGTGGACGCAGAGACAGGAGGAGCTGGATGGAATCAGGGACATGAGGGGATGGGTGGAATCAGAGACATGAGGGAATGGGTGGACTCAGAGACAGGAGGGGATTGATGGAATCAGAGACAGGAGGGGATGGATGGAATCAGAGACAGGAGGAGATGGGTGGAATCAGAGACATTAGGGGATGGGTGGAATTACAGACAGGAGGGGATGGGTGGACTCAGAGACAGGAGGGGATGGGTGGGCTCAGAGACATGAGGGGATAGATGGAATCAGAGACAGGAGGGGATGGAGACAGTCAGGGATTGGTGGAATCAAAGACAGTAGGGGATGGGTGGAATCAGAGACAGGAAAGATCGGTCGAATCAGAGACATGAGGGGATGGGTGGAATCAGAGACAGTCGGGATGGATGGAATCAGAGACAGGAGGTGATGGATGGAATCCGAGACAGGAGAGGATGGGTGGAATCAGTGACAGGAGGGGATAGGTGGAATCAGAGACATGAGGGGATAGGTGGAATCAGAGACATGAGGGGATGGATGGAATCAGTTACAGGAGGGGATGGGTGAAATCAAAGACAGGATAGATGGGTTGAATCAGTAGACAAGAGGGGATGGATGGAATCAGAGATAGGAGGGGATGGGTGGAATCATACACTGGAGAGATGGGTGAAATCAGAGACAGGAGGGGATGGAGACAGTCAGGGATGGGTGGAATCAAAGACAGTAGGGGATGGGTGGAATCAAAGACAGGAAAGATCGGTCGAATCAGAGCCATGATTGGATGGATGGAATCAGAGAAATTCAGGGATGGATGGAATCAGAGATAGGAGGGGATAGATGGAATCAGAGACAGGAGGTGATGGATGGAATCCGAGACAGGAGAGGATGGGTGGAATCAGTGACAGGAGGGGATAGGTGGAATCAGAGACATGAGGGGATGGATGGAATCAGATACAGGAGGGGATGGGTGAAATCAAAGACAGGATAGATGGGTTGAATCAGTAGACAAGAGGGGATGGATGGAATCAGAGATAGGAGGGGATGGGTGGAATCATACACAGGAGAGATGGGTGAAATCAGAGACAGGAGGGGATGAATGGAACCAGAGACAGGAGGGGATGGATGTAATCAAAACAGGAGGGGATGGGTGGAATCAGAGACGGGAGAGATGGGTGGAATCAAAGACAGGAGCGGATGGTTGGAATCAGAGACAGGAGGAAATGGGTGGAATCAGAGACTGGATGGAATCAGAAACAGGAGGGAATGGATGGAATCAGAGACAGGAGAGGATGGATGGAATCAGAGATGGGAGGGGATGGGTGGAATCAGAGACGGGGGATGGGTGGAATCAGAGAGAGGGGATGGGTGGAATCAGTGACAGGAGGGGATGGGTGGAATCAGGGACGGGGGATGGGTGGAATCAGAGGGAGGGGATGGGTGGATTCAGGGACAGGGGGATGGGTGGAATCAGAGACTGGATGGAATCAGAGACAGGAGGGAATGGGTGGAATCAGAGACAGGAGGGGATGGGTGAAATCAGAGACAGGAGGGGATGGATGGAATCAGAGACAGGGGGGGATGGGTGGAATCAGAGACAGGGGGGGATGGGTGGAATCAGAGACAGGAGGGGATGGATGGAACCAGAGACAAGAGGGAATGGAGACAGGAGGGAATGGATGGAATCAGAGACAGGAGAGGATGGATGGAATCAGAGACAGGAGGGAATGGGTGGAATCAGAGACAGGAGGAGATGGGTGGAATCAGAGACATGAGGGGATGGGTGGAATCAGAGACAGGAGGAGATGGGTGGAATCAGATACATTAGGGGATGGGTGAAATCAGAGACAGGAGGGGATGGGTGGACTCAGAGACAGGAGGGGATGGGTGGAATCAGAGAAAGGATGGAATCAGAGACAGGAGGGAATGGGTGGAATCAGAGACAGGAGGGGATGGGTGGAATCAGAGACAGGGGGAGATGGGTGGAATCAGAGACAGGAGTGGATGGATGGAACCAGAGACAGGAGGGGATGGAGACAGAAGGAGATGGATGGAATCAGAGACAGGAGGGGATGGGTGGAACCAGAGACAGGAGAGGATGGATGGAATCAGGAGGGGATGGGTGGAATCAGATACAGGAGGGGATGGATGGAATCAGAGACAGGAGGGGATGGGTGGAATCAGAGACAGGAGGGGATGGATGGAATCAGAGACAGGAGGGAATGGGTGGATTCAGATACAGGAGGAGATGGGTGGAATTAGAGATATTAGGGGATGGGTGGAATCAGAGACAGGAGGGGATGGATGGAATCAGAAACAGGAGGTGATGGATGGAATCAGAGACAGGAGGAGCTGGATGGAATCAGAAACATTAGGGGATGGATGGAATCAGAGACAGGAGGAGCTGGATAGAATCAGAGACATTAGGGGATGGATGGAATCAGAGACAGGAGGGGATGGGTGGACTCAGAGAAAGGATAGGATCAGAGACAGGAGGGGATGGGTGGAATCAGAGACAGGAGGGGATGGGTGGAATCAGAGACAGGATGGGATCAGAGACAGGAGGGGATGGGTGGAATCAGAGACAGGAGGGGATGGGTGGAATCAGAGACAGGAGGGGATGGGTGGAATCAGAGACAGGATGGAACCAGAGACAGGAGGGGATGGGTGGAATCAGAGACAGGATGGGATCAGAGACAGGAGGGGATGGGTGGAATCAGAGACAGGAGGGGATGGGTGGAATCAGAGACAGGAGGGGATGGGTGGAATCAGAGACAGGAGGGGATGGGTGGACGCAGAGACAGGAGGGGATGGGTGGACGCAGAGACAGGAGGAGCTGGATGGAATCAGAGACATGAGGGGATGGGTGGACTCAGAGACAGGAGGGGATTGATGGAATCAGAGACAGAAGGGGATGGATGGAATCAGAGACAGGAGGAGATGGGTGGAATCAGAGACATTAGGGGATGGGTGGAATTACAGACAGGAGGGGATGGGTGGACTCAGAGACAGGAGGGGATGGGTGGGCTCAGAGACATGAGGGGATAGATGGAATCAGAGACAGGAGGGGATGGAGACAGTCAGGGATGGGTGGAATCAAAGACAGTAGGGGATGGGTGGAATCAAAGACAGGAAAGATCGGTCGAATCAGAGACATGAGGGGATGGATGGAATCAGAGACAGGAGGGGATGGGTGGAATCAGAGACAGTCGGGATGGATAGAATCAGAGACAGGAGAGGATGAATGGAAGCAGAGACAGTCAGGGATGGAGACAGTCAGGGATGGGTGGAATCAGAGACATTCAGGGATGGATGGAATCAGAGATAGGAGGGGATAGATGGAATCAGAGACAGGAGGTGATGGATGGAATCCGAGACAGGAGAGGATGGGTGGAATCAGTGACAGGAGGGGATAGGTGGAATCAGAGACATGAGGGGATGGATGGATGGAATCAGATACAGGAGGGGATGGGTGAAATCAAAGACAGGATAGATGGGTTGAATCAGTAGACAAGAGGGGATGGATGGATGGAATCAGAGATAGGAGGGGATGGGTGGAATCATACACAGGAGAGATGGGTGAAATCAGAGACAGGAGGGGATGAATGGAACCAGAGACAGGAGGGGATGGATGTAATCAAAACAGGAGGGGATGGGTGGAATCAGAGACGGGAGAGATGGGTGGAATCAAAGACAGGAGCGGATGGTTGGAATCAGAGACAGGAGGAAATGGGTGGAATCAGAGACTGGATGGAATCAGAAACAGGAGGGAATGGATGGAATCAGAGACAGGAGAGGATGGATGGAATCAGAGATGGGAGGGGATGGGTGGAATCAGAGACGGGGGATGGGTGGAATCAGAGAGAGGGGATGGGTGGAATCAGTGACAGGAGGGGATGGGTGGAATCAGAGACGGGGGATGGGTGGAATCAGAGGGAGGGGATGGGTGGAATCAGTGACAGGAGGGGATGGGTGGAATCAGAGATAGGAGAGATGGGTGGAATCAGAGACATTAGGGGATGGGTGGAATCAGAGACGGGAGGGGATGGGTGGATTCAGAGACAGGGGGGATGGGTGGAATCAGAGACTGGATGGAATCAGAGACAGAAGAGAATGGGTGGAATCAGAGACAGGAGGGGATGGGTGAAATCAGAGACAAGAGGGGATGGATGGAATCAGAGACAGGGGGGGATGGGTGGAATCAGAGACAGGGGGAGATGGGTGGAATCAGAGACAGGAGGGGATGGATGGAACCAGAGACAAGAGGGGATGGAGACAGGAGGGGATGGATGGAATCAGAGACAGGAGAGGATGGATGGAATCAGAGACAGGAGGGAATGGGTGGAATCAGAGACAGGAGGAGATGGGTGGAATCAGAGACATGAGGAGATGGAGACAGGAGGGGATGGGTGGAATCAGAGACAGGAGGGGATGGGTGGAATCAGAGACAGGAGGAGATGGGTGGAATCAGATACATTAGGGGATGGGTGAAATCAGAGACAGGAGGGGATGGGTGGACTCAGAGACAGGAGGGGATGGGTGGAATCAGAGAAAGGATGGAATCAAAGACAGGAGGGAATGGGTGGAATCAGAGACAGGAGGGGATGGGTGGAATCAGAGACAGGGGGAGATGGGTGGAATCAGAGACAGGAGAGGGTGGATGGAACCAGAGACAGGAGGGGATGGAGACAGGAGGAGATGGATGGAATCAGCGACAGGAGGGGATGGGTGGAACCAGAGACAGGAGGGGATGGATGGAATCAGGAGGGGATGGGTGGAATCAGATACAGGAGGGGATGGATGGAATCAGAGACAGGAGGGGATGGGTGGAATCAGAGACAGGAGGGGATGGATGGAATCAGAGACAGGAGGGAATGGGTGGAATCAGATACAGGAGGAGATGGGTGGAATCAGAGACATTAGGGGATGGGTGGAATCAGAGACAGGAGGGGATGGGTGGACTTAGAGACAGGAGGGGATGGATGGAATCAGAAACAGGAGGTGATGGATGGAATCAGAGACAGGAGGAGATGGGTGGAACCAGAGACATTAGGGGATGGGTGGAATCAGAGACAGGAGGGGATGGGTGGAATCAGAGACATGAGGGGATGGATGGAATCAGATACAGGAGGGGATGGGTGAAATCAAAGACAGGATAGATGGGTTGAATCAGTAGACAAGAGGGGATGGATGGATGGAATCAGAGATAGGAGGGGATGGGTGGAATCATACACAGGAGAGATGGGTGAAATCAGAGACAGGAGGGGATGAATGGAACCAGAGACAGGAGGGGATGGATGTAATCAAAACAGGAGGGGATGGGTGGAATCAGAGACGGGAGAGATGGGTGGAATCAGTGACAGGAGGGGATAGGTGGAATCAGAGACATGAGGGGATGGATGGATGGAATCAGATACAGGAGGGGATGGGTGAAATCAGAGACAGGAGGGGATGGGTGGACTCAGAGACAGGAGGAGCTGGATGGAATCAGAGACATGAGGGGATGGGTGGAATCAGAGACAGGAGGGGATTGATGGAATCAGAGACAGGAGGGGATGGATGGAATCAGAGACAGGAGGAGATGGGTGGAATTACAGACAGGAGGGGATGGGTGGACTTAGAGACAGGAGGGGATGGGTGGGCTCAGAGACATGAGGGGATAGATGGAATCAGAGACAGGAGGGGATGGAGACAGTCAGGGATGGGTGGAATCAAAGACAGTAGGGGATGGGTGGAATCAAAGACAGGAAAGATCGGTCGAATCAGAGACATGAGGGGATGGATGGAATCAGAGACAGGAGGGGATGGGTGGAATCAGAGACAGTCGGGATGGATAGAATCAGAGACAGGAGAGGATGAATGGAAGCAGAGACAGTCAGGGATGGAGACAGTCAGGGATGGGTGGAATCAGAGACATTCAGGGATGGATGGAATCAGAGATAGGAGGGGATAGATGGAATCAGAGACAGGAGGTGATGGATGGAATCCGAGACAGGAGAGGATGGGTGGAATCAGTGACAGGAGGGGATAGGTGGAATCAGAGACATGAGGGGATGGATGGATGGAATCAGATACAGGAGGGGATGGGTGAAATCAAAGACAGGATAGATGGGTTGAATCAGTAGACAAGAGGGGATGGATGGAATCAGAGATAGGAGGGGATGGGTGGAATCATACACAGGAGAGATGGGTGAAATCAGAGACAGGAGGGGATGAATGGAACCAGAGACAGGAGGGGATGGATGTAATCAAAACAGGAGGGGATGGGTGGAATCAGAGACGGGAGAGATGGGTGGAATCAAAGACAGGAGCGGATGGTTGGAATCAGAGACAGGAGGAAATGGGTGGAATCAGAGACTGGATGGAATCAGAAACAGGAGGGAATGGATGGAATCAGAGACAGGAGAGGATGGATGGAATCAGAGATGGGAGGGGATGGGTGGAATCAGAGACGGGGGATGGGTGGAATCAGAGAGAGGGGATGGGTGGAATCAGTGACAGGAGGGGATGGGTGGAATCAGAGACGGGGGATGGGTGGAATCAGAGGGAGGGGATGGGTGGAATCAGAGACAGGGGGGATGGGTGGAATCAGAGACTGGATGGAATCAGAGACAGGAGGGAATGGGTGGAATCAGAGACAGGAGGGGATGGGTGAAATCAGAGACAGGAGGGGATGGATGGAATCAGAGACAGGGGGGGATGGGTGGAATCAGAGACAGGGGGAGATGGGTGGAATCAGAGACAGGAGGGGATGGATGGAACCAGAGACAAGAGGGGATGGAGACAGGAGGGGATGGATGGAATCAGAGACAGGAGAGGATGGATGGAATCAGAGACAGGAGGGAATGGGTGGAATCAGAGACAGGAGGAGATGGGTGGAATCAGAGACATGAGGAGATGGAGACAGGAGGGGATGGGTGGAATCAGAGACAGGAGGAGATGGGTGGAATCAGATACATTAGGGGATGGGTGAAATCAGAGACAGGAGGGGATGGGTGGAATCAGAGACAGGAGGGGATGGGTGGAATCAGAGAAAGGATGGAATCAAAGACAGGAGGGAATGGGTGGAATCAGAGACAGGAGGGGATGGGTGGAATCAGAGACAGGGGGAGATGGGTGGAATCAGAGACAGGAGTGGGTGGATGGAACCAGAGACAGGAGGGGATGGATGGAATCAGGAGGGGAAGGGTGGAATCAGATACAGGAGGGGATGGATGGAATCAGAGACAGGAGGGGATGGGTGGAATCAGAGACAGGAGGGGATGGATGGAATCAGAGACAGGAGGGAATGGGTGGAATCAGAGACAGGAGGGAATGGGTGGAATCAGAGACATTAGGGGATGGGTGGAATCAGAGACAGGAGGGGATGGGTGGACTTAGAGATATTAGGGGATGGGTGGAATCAGAGAAAGGAGGGGATGGGTGGACTCAGAGACAGGAGGGGATGGATGGAATCAGAAACAGGAGGTGATGGATGGAATCAGAGACAGGAGGAGATGGGTGGAACCAGAGACATTAGGGGATGGGTGGAATCAGAGACAGGAGGGGATGGGTGGAATCAGAGACATGAGGGGATGGATGGAATCAGATACAGGAGGGGATGGGTGAAATCAAAGACAGGATAGATGGGTTGAATCAGTAGACAAGAGGGGATGGATGGATGGAATCAGAGATAGGAGGGGATGGGTGGAATCATACACAGGAGAGATGGGTGAAATCAGAGACAGGAGGGGATGAATGGAACCAGAGACAGGAGGGGATGGATGTAATCAAAACAGGAGGGGATGGGTGGAATCAGAGACAGGAGAGATGGGTGGAATCAAAGACAGGAGCGGATGGTTGGAATCAGAGACAGGAGGAAATGGGTGGAATCAGAGACTGGATGGAATCAGAAACAGGAGGGAATGGATGGAATCAGAGACAGGAGAGGATGGATGGAATCAGAGATGGGAGGGGATGGGTGGATTCAGAGACGGGGGATGGGTGGAATCAGAGAGAGGGGATGGGTGGAATCAGTGACAGGAGGGGATGGGTGGAATCAGAGACGGGGGATGGGTGGAATCAGAGGGAGGGGATGGGTGGATTCAGGGACAGGGGGATGGGTGGAATCAGAGACTGGATGGAATCAGAGACAGGAGGGAATGGGTGGAATCAGAGACAGGAGGGGATGGGTGAAATCAGAGACAGGAGGGGATGGATGGAATCAGAGACAGGGGGGGATGGGTGGAATCAGAGACAGGGGGAGATGGGTGGAATCAGAGACAGGAGGGGATGGATGGAACCAGAGACAGGAGGGGTTGGAGACAGGAGGGGATGGATGGAATCAGAGACAGGAGGGAATGGGTGGAATCAGAGACAGGAGGAGATGGGTGGAATCAGAGACATGAGGAGATGGAGACAGGAGGGGATGGGTGGAATCAGAGACAGGAGGGGATGGGTGGAATCAGAGACAGGAGGAGATGGGTGGAATCAGATACATTAGGGGATGGGTGAAATCAGAGACAGGAGGGGATGGGTGGACTCAGAGACAGGAGGGGATGGGTGGAATCAGAGAAAGGATGGAATCAGAGACAGGAGGGAATGGGTGGAATCAGAGACAGGAGGGGATGGGTGGAATCAGAGACAGGGGGAGATGGGTGGAATCAGAGACAGGAGTGGATGGATGGAACCAGAGACAGGAGGAGATGGAGACAGAAGGAGATGGATGGAATCAGAGACAGGAGGGGATGGGTGGAACCAGAGACAGGAGGGGATGGATGGAATCAGGAGGGGATGGGTGGAATCAGATACAGGAGGGGATGGATGGAATCAGAGACAGGAGGGGATGGGTGGAATCAGAGACAGGAGGGAATGGGTGGAATCAGATACAGGAGGAGATGGGTGGAATTAGAGATATTAGAGGATGGGTGGAATCAGAGAAAGGAGGGGATGGGTGGACTCAGAGACAGGAGGAGCTGGATGGAATCAGAAACATTAGGGGATGGATGGAATCAGAGACAGGAGGGGATGAGTGGACTCAGAGACAGGAGGTGATGGGTGGAATCAGAGACAGGAGGGGATGGGTGGACTCAGAGACAGGAGGAGCTGGATGGAATCCGAGACATTAGGGGATGGATGAAATCAGAGACAGGAGGGGATGGGTGGACTCAGAGACAGGATGGGATCAGAGACAGGAGGGGATGGGTGGAATCAGAGACAGGAGGGGATGGGTGGAATCAGAGACAGGAGGGGATGGGTGGAATCAGAGACAGGATGGAACCAGAGACAGGAGGGGATGGGTGGAATCAGAGACAGGATGGGATCAGAGACAGGAGGGGATGGGTGGAATCAGAGACAGGAGGGGATGGGTGGAATCAGAGACAGGAGGGGATGGGTGGACGCAGAGACAGGAGGAGCTGGATGGAATCAGAGACATGAGGGGATGGGTGGAATCAGAGACATGAGGGGATGGGTGGACTCAGAGACATGAGGGGATGGGTGGACTCAGAGACAGGAGGGGATGGATGGAATCAGAGACAGGAGGAGATGGGTGGAATCAGAGACATTAGGGGATGGGTGGAATTACAGACAGGAGGGGATGGGTGGACTCAGAGACAGGAGGGGATGGGTGGGCTCAGAGACATGAGGGGATAGATGGAATCAGAGACAGGAGGGGATGGAGACAGTCAGGGATGGGTGGAATCAAAGACAGTAGGGGATGGGTGGAATCAAAGACAGGAAAGATCGGTCGAATCAGAGACATGAGGGGATGGATGGAATCAGAGACAGGAGGGGATGGGTGGAATCAGAGACAGTCGGGATGGATAGAATCAGAGACAGGAGAGGATGAATGGAAGCAGAGACAGTCAGGGATGGAGACAGTCAGGGATGGGTGGAATCAGAGACATTCAGGGATGGATGGAATCAGAGATAGGAGGGGATAGATGGAATCAGAGACAGGAGGTGATGGATGGAATCCGAGACAGGAGAGGATGGGTGGAATCAGTGACAGGAGGGGATAGGTGGAATCAGAGACATGAGGGGATGGATGGATGGAATCAGATACAGGAGGGGATGGGTGAAATCAAAGACAGGATAGATGGGTTGAATCAGTAGACAAGAGGGGATGGATGGATGGAATCAGAGATAGGAGGGGATGGGTGGAATCATACACAGGAGAGATGGGTGAAATCAGAGACAGGAGGGGATGAATGGAACCAGAGACGGGAGGGGATGGATGTAATCAAAACAGGAGGGGATGGGTGGAATCAGAGACGGGAGAGATGGGTGGAATCAAAGACAGGAGCTGATGGTTGGAATCAGAGACAGGAGGAAATGGGTGGAATCAGAGACTGGATGGAATCAGAAACAGGAGGGAATGGATGGAATCAGAGACAGGAGAGGATGGATGGAATCAGAGATGGGAGGGGATGGGTGGAATCAGAGACGGGGGATGGGTGGAATCAGAGACGGGGGATGGGTGGAATCAGAGAGAGGGGATGGGTGGAATCAGTGACAGGAGGGGATGGGTGGAATCAGAGACGGGGGATGGGTGGAATCAGAGGGAGGGGATGGGTGGAATCAGTGACAGGAGGGGATGGGTGGAATCAGAGATAGGAGAGATGGGTGGAATCAGAGACATTAGGGGATGGGTGGAATCAGAGACGGGAGGGGATGGGTGGATTCAGGGACAGGGGGGATGGGTGGAATCAGAGACTGGATGGAATCAGAGACAGAAGAGAATGGGTGGAATCAAAGACAGGAGGGGATGGGTGAAATCAGAGACAGGAGGGGATGGATGGAATCAGAGACAGGGGGAGATGGGTGGAATCAGAGACAGGAGGGGATGGATGGAACCAGAGACAAGAGGGGATGGAGACAGGAGGGGATGGATGGAATCAGAGACAGGAGAGGATGGATGGAATCAGAGACAGGAGGGAATGGGTGGAATCAGAGACAGGAGGAGATGGGTGGAATCAGAGACATGAGGAGATGGAGACAGGAGGGGATGGGTGGAATCAGAGACAGGAGGGGATGGGTGGAATCAGAGACAGGAGGAGATGGGTGGAATCAGAGACAGGAGGAGATGGGTGGAATCAGATACATTAGGGGATGGGTGAAATCAGAGACAGGAGTGGATGGGTGGACTCAGAGACAGGAGGAGCTGGATGGAATCAGAGACATGAGGGGATGGGTGGAATCAGAGACATGAGGGGATGGGTGGACTCAGAGACAGGAGGGGATTGATGGAATCAGAGACAGGAGGGGATGGATGGAATCAGAGACAGGAGGAGATGGATGGAATCAGAGACATGAGGGGATGGGTGGAATTACAGACAGGAGGGGATGGGTGGACTCAGAGACAGGAGGGGATGGGTGGGCTCAGAGACATGAGGGGATAGATGGAATCAGAGACAGGAGGGGATGGAGACAGTCAGGGATGGGTGGAATCAAAGACAGTAGGGGACGGGTGGAATCAAAGACAGGAAAGATCGGTCGAATCAGAGACATGAGGGGATGGATGGAATCAGAGACAGGAGGGGATGGGTGGAATCAGAGACAGTCGGGATGGATAGAATCAGAGACAGGAGAGGATGAATGGAAGCAGAGACAGTCAGGGATGGAGACAGTCAGGGATGGGTGGAATCAGAGACATTCAGGGATGGATGGAATCAGAGATAGGAGGGGATAGATGTTATCAGAGACAGGAGGTGATGGATGGAATCCGAGACAGGAGAGGATGGGTGGAATCAGTGACAGGAGGGGATAGGTGGAATCAGAGACAGGATGGGATCAGAGACAGGAGGGGATGGGTGGAATCAGAGACAGGAGGGGATGGGTGGAATCAGAGACAGGAGGGGATGGGTGGACGCAGAGACAGGAGGAGCTGGATGGAATCAGAGACATGAGGGGATGGGTGGAATCAGAGACATGAGGGGATGGGTGGACTCAGAGACAGGAGGGGATTGATGGAATCAGAGACAGGAGGGGATGGATGGAATCAGAGACAGGAGGAGATGGGTGGAATCAGAGACATTAGGGGATGGGTGGAATTACAGACAGGAGGGGATGGGTGGACTCAGAGACAGGAGAGGATGGGTGGGCTCAGAGACATGAGGGGATAGATGGAATCAGAGACAGGAGGGGATGGAGACAGTCAGGGATGGGTGGAATCAAAGACAGTAGGGGATGGGTGGAATCAAAGACAGGAAAGATCGGTCGAATCAGAGACATGAGGGGATGGATGGAATCAGAGACAGGAGGGGATGGGTGGAATCAGAGACAGTCGGGATGGATAGAATCAGAGACAGGAGAGGATGAATGGAAGCAGAGACAGTCAGGGATGGAGACAGTCAGGGATGGGTGGAATCAGAGACATTCAGGGATGGATGGAATCAGAGATAGGAGGGGATAGATGGAATCAGAGACAGGAGGTGATGGATGGAATCCGAGACAGGAGAGGATGGGTGGAATCAGTGACAGGAGGGGATAGGTGGAATCAGAGACATGAGGGGATGGATGGATGGAATTAGATACAGGAGGGGATGGGTGAAATCAAAGACAGGATAGATGGGTTGAATCAGTAGACAAGAGGGGATGGATGGATGGAATCAGAGATAGGAGGGGATGGGTGGAATCATACACAAGAGAGATGGGTGAAGTCAGAGACAGGAGGGGATGAATGGAACCAGAGACAGGAGGGGATGGATGTAATCAAAACAGGAGGGGATGGGTGGAATCAGAGACGGGAGAGATGGGTGGAATCAAAGACAGGAGCGGATGGTTGGAATCAGAGACAGGAGGAAATGGGTGGAATCAGAGACTGGATGGAATCAGAAACAGGAGGGAATGGATGGAATCAGAGACAGGAGAGGATGGATGGAATCAGAGATGGGAGGGGATGGGTGGAATCAGAGACGGGGGATGGGTGGAATCAGAGAGAGGGGATGGGTGGAATCAGTGACAGGAGGGGATGGGTGGAATCAGAGACGGGGGATGGGTGGAATCAGAGGGAGGGGATGGGTGGAATCAGTGACAGGAGGGGATGGGTGGAATCAGAGATAGGAGAGATGGGTGGAATCAGAGACATTAGGGGATGGGTGGAATCAGAGACGGGAGGGGATGGGTGGATTCAGAGACAGGGGGGATGGGTGGAATCTGAGACTGGATGGAATCAGAGACAGAAGAGAATGGGTGGAATCAAAGACAGGAGGGGATGGGTGAAATCAGAGACAGGAGGGGATGGATGGAATCAGAGACAGGGGGAGATGGGTGGAATCAGAGACAGGAGGGGATGGATGGAACCAGAGACAAGAGGGGATGGAGACAGGAGGGGATGGATGGAATCAGAGACAGGAGAGGATGGATGGAATCAGAGACAGGAGGGAATGGGTGGAATCAGAGACAGGAGGAGATGGGTGGAATCAGAGACATGAGGAGATGGAGACAGGAGGGGATGGGTGGAATCAGAGACAGGAGGGGATGGGTGGAATCAGAGACAGGAGGAGATGGGTGGAATCAGAGACAGGAGGAGAGGGGTGGAATCAGATACATTAGGGGATGGGTGAAATCAGAGACAGGAGGGAATGGGTGGACTCAGAGACAGGAGGAGCTGGATGGAATCAGAGACATGAGGGGATGGGTGGAATCAGAGACATGAGGGGATGGGTGGACTCAGAGACAGGAGGGGATTGATGGAATCAGAGACAGGAGGGGATGGATGGAATCAGAGACAGGAGGAGATGGATGGAATCAGAGACATTAGGGGATGGGTGGAATTACAGACAGGAGGGGATGGGTGGACTCAGAGACAGGAGGGGATGGGTGGGCTCAGAGACATTAGGGGATAGATGGAATCAGAGACAGGAGGGGATGGAGACAGTCAGGGATGGGTGGAATCAAAGACAGTAGGGGATGGGTGGAATCAAAGACAGGAAAGATCGGTCGAATCAGAGACATGAGGGGATGGATGGAATCAGAGAAAGGAGGGGATGGGTGGAATCAGAGACAGTCGGGATGGATAGAATCAGAGACAGGAGAGGATGAATGGAAGCAGAGACAGTCAGGGATGGAGACAGTCAGGGATGGGTGGAATCAGAGACATTCAGGGATGGATGGAATCAGAGATAGGAGGGGATAGATGTTATCAGAGACAGGAGGTGATGGATGGAATCCGAGACAGGAGAGGATGGGTGGAATCAGTGACAGGAGGGGATAGGTGGAATCAGAGACATGAGGGGATGGATGGAATCAGATACAGGAGGGGATGGGTGAAATCAAAGACAGGATAGATGGGTTGAATCAGTAGACAAGAGGGGATGGATGGAATCAGAGATAGGAGGGGATGGGTGGAATCATACACAGGAGAGATGGGTGAAATCAGAGACAGGAGGGGATGAATGGAACCAGAGACAGGAGGGGATGGATGTAATCAAAACAGGAGGGGATGGGTGGAATCAGAGACGGGAGAGATGGGTGGAATCAAAGACAGGAGCGGATGGTTGGAATCAGAGACAGGAGGAAATGGGTGGAATCAGAGACTGGATGGAATCAGAAACAGGAGGGAATGGATGGAATCAGAGACAGGAGAGGATGGATGGAATCAGAGATGGGAGGGGATGGGTGGAATCAGAGACGGGAGGGGATGGGTGGAATCAGAGAGAGGGGATGGGTGGAATCAGTGACAGGAGGGGATGGGTGGAATCAGAGACGGGGGATGGGTGGAATCAGAGGGAGGGGAAGGGTGGAATCAGTGACAGGAGGGGATGGGTGGAATCAGAGATAGGAGAGATGGGTGGAATCAGAGACATTAGGGGATGGGTGGAATCAGAGACGGGAGGGGATGGATGGAATCAGAGACAGGAGGAGATGGATGGAATCAGAGACATTAGGGGATGGGTGGAATCAGAGACGGGAGGGGATGGGTGGATTCAGAGACAGGGGGGATGGGTGGAATCAGAGACTGGATGGAATCAGAGACAGAAGAGAATGGGTGGAATCAGAGACAGGAGGGGATGGGTGAAATCAGAGACAGGAGGGGATGGATGGAATTAGAGACAGGGGGGGATGGGTGGAATCAGAGACAGGGGGAGATGGGTGGAATCAGAGACAGGAGGGGATTGATGGAACCAGAGACAAGAGGGGATGGAGACAGGAGGGGATGGATGGAATCAGAGACAGGAGAGGATGGATGGAATCAGAGACAGGAGGGAATGGGTGGAATCAGAGACAGGAGGAGATGGGTGGAATCAGAGACAGGAGGAGATGGGTGGAATCAGAGACATGAGGAGATGGAGACAGGAGGGGATGGGTGGAATCAGAGACAGGAGGGGATGGGTGGAATCAGAGACAGGAGGAGATGGGTGGAATCAGATACATTAGGGGATGGGTGAAATCAGAGACAGGAGGGGATGGGTGGACTCAGAGACAGGAGGGGATGGGTGGAATCAGAGAAAGGATAGAATCAAAGACAGGAGGGAATGGGTGGAATCAGAGACAGGAGGGGATGGGTGGAATCAGAGACAGGGGGAGATGGGTGGAATCAGAGACAGGAGTGGGTGGATGGAACCAGAGACAGGAGGGGATGGAGACAGGAGGAGATGGATGGAATCAGCGACAGGAGGGGATGGGTGGAACCAGAGACAGGAGGGGATGGATGGAATCAGGAGGGGATGGGTGGAATCAGATACAGGAGGGGATGGATGGAATCAGAGACAGGAGGGGATGGGTGGAATCAGAGACCGGAGGGGATGGATGGAATCAGAGACAGGAGGGAATGGGTGGAATCAGATACAGGAGGAGATGGGTGGAATCAGAGACATTAGGGGATGGGTGGAATCAGAGACAGGAGGGGATGGGTGGACTTAGAGATATTAGGGGATGGGTGGAATCAGAGAAAGGAGGGGATGGGTGGACTCAGAGACAGGAGGGGATGGATGGAATCAGAAACAGGAGGTGATGGATGGAATCAGAGACAGGAGGAGATGGGTGGAACCAGAGACATTAGGGGATGGGTGGAATCAGAGACAGGAGGGGATGGGTGGAATCAGAGACATGAGGGGATGGGTGGAATCAGATACAGGAGGGGATGGGTGAAATCAAAGACAGGATAGATGGGTTGAATCAGTAGACAAGAGGGGATGGATGGATGGAATCAGAGATAGGAGGGGATGGGTGGAATCATACACAGGAGAGATGGATGAAATCAGAGACAGGAGGGGATGAATGGAACCAGAGACAGGAGGGGATGGATGTAATCAAAACAGGAGGGGATGGGTGGAATCAGAGACTGGAGAGATGGGTGGAATCAAAGACAGGAGCGGATGGTTGGAATCAGAGACAGGAGGAAATGGGTGGAATCAGAGACTGGATGGAATCAGAAACAGGAGGGAATGGATGGAATCAGAGACAGGAGAGGATGGATGGAATCAGAGATGGGAGGGGATGGGTGGAATCAGAGACGGGAGGGGATGGGTGGAATCAGAGAGAGGGGATGGGTGGAATCAGTGAAAGGAGGGGATGGGTGGAATCAGAGACGGGGGATGGGTGGAATCAGAGGGAGGGGAAGGGTGGAATCAGTGACAGGAGGGGATGGGTGGAATCAGAGATAGGAGGGGATGGATGGAACCAGAGACAAGAGGGGATGGAGACAGGAGGGGATGGATGGAATCAGAGACAGGAGAGGATGGATGGAATCAGAGACAGGAGGGAATGGGTGGAATCAGAGACAGGAGGAGATGGGTGGAATCAGAGACATGAGGAGATGGAGACAGGAGGAGATGGGTGGAATCAGAGACAGGAGGGGATGGGTGGAATCAGAGACAGGAGGAGATGGGTGGAATCAGAGACAGGAGGAGATGGGTGGAATCAGATACATTAGGGGATGGGTGAAATCAGAGACAGGAGGGGATGGGTGGACTCAGAGACAGGAGGAGCTGGATGGAATCAGAGACATGAGGGGATGGGTGGAATCAGAGACATGAGGGGATGGGTGGACTCAGAGACAGGAGGGGATTGATGGAATCAGAGACAGGAGGGGATGGATGGAATCAGAGACAGGAGGAGATGGATGGAATCAGAGACATTAGGGGATGGGTGGAGTTACAGACAGGAGGGGATGGGTGGGCTCAGAGACATGAGGGGATAGATGGAATCAGAGACAGGAGGGGATGGAGACAGTCAGGGATGGGTGGAATCAAAGACAGTAGGGGATGGGTGGAATCAAAGACAGGAAAGATCGGTCGAATCAGAGACATGAGGGGATGGATGGAATCAGAGAAAGGAGGGGATGGGTGGAATCAGAGACAGTCGGGATGGATAGAATCAGAGACAGGAGAGGATGAATGGAAGCAGAGACAGTCAGGGATGGAGACAGTCAGGGATGGGTGGAATCAGAGACATTCAGGGATGGATGGAATCAGAGATAGGAGGGGATAGATGTTATCAGAGACAGGAGGTGATGGATGGAATCCGAGACAGGAGAGGATGGGTGGAATCAGTGACAGGAGGGGATAGGTGGAATCAGAGACATGAGGGGATGGATGGAATCAGATACAGGAGGGGATGGGTGAAATCAAAGACAGGATAGATGGGTTGAATCAGTAGACAAGAGGGGATGGATGGAATCAGAGATAGGAGGGGATGGGTGGAATCATACACAGGAGAGATGGGTGAAATCAGAGACAGGAGGGGATGAATGGAACCAGAGACAGGAGGGGATGGATGTAATCAAAACAGGAGGGGATGGGTGGAATCAGAGACGGGAGAGATGGGTGGAATCAAAGACAGGAGCGGATGGTTGGAATCAGAGACAGGCGGAAATGGGTGGAATCAGAGACTGGATGGAATCAGAAACAGGAGGGAATGGATGGAATCAGAGACAGGAGAGGATGGATGGAATCAGAGATGGGAGGGGATGGGTGGAATCAGAGACGGGAGGGGATGGGTGGAATCAGAGAGAGGGGATGGGTGGAATCAGTGACAGGAGGGGATGGGTGGAATCAGAGACGGGGGATGGGTGGAATCAGAGGGAGGGGAAGGGTGGAATCAGTGACAGGAGGGGATGGGTGGAATCAGAGATAGGAGAGATGGGTGGAATCAGAGACATTAGGGGATGGGTGGAATCAGAGACGGGAGGGGATGGATGGAATCAGAGACAGGAGGAGATGGATGGAATCAGAGACATTAGGGGATGGGTGGAATCAGAGACGGGAGGGGATGGGTGGATTCAGAGACAGGGGGGATGGGTGGAATCAGAGACTGGATGGAATCAGAGACAGAAGAGAATGGGTGGAATCAGAGACAGGAGGGGATGGGTGAAATCAGAGACAGGAGGGGATGGATGGAATTAGAGACAGGGGGGGATGGGTGGAATCAGAGACAGGGGGAGATGGGTGGAATCAGAGACAGGAGGGGATTGATGGAACCAGAGACAAGAGGGGATGGAGACAGGAGGGGATGGATGGAATCAGAGACAGGAGAGGATGGATGGAATCAGAGACAGGAGGGAATGGGTGGAATCAGAGACAGGAGGAGATGGGTGGAATCAGAGACATGAGGAGATGGAGACAGGAGGGGATGGGTGGAATCAGAGACAGGAGGGGATGGGTGGAATCAGAGACAGGAGGAGATGGGTGGAATCAGATACATTAGGGGATGGGTGAAATCAGAGACAGGAGGGGATGGGTGGACTCAGAGACAGGAGGGGATGGGTGGAATCAGAGAAAGGATGGAATCAAAGACAGGAGGGAATGGGTGGAATCAGAGACAGGAGGGGATGGGTGGAATCAGAGACAGGGGGAGATGGGTGGAATCAGAGACAGGAGTGGGTGGATGGAACCAGAGACAGGAGGGGATGGAGACAGGAGGAGATGGATGGAATCAGCGACAGGAGGGGATGGGTGGAACCAGAGACAGGAGGGGATGGATGGAATCAGGAGGGGATGGGTGGAATCAGATACAGGAGGGGATGGATGGAATCAGAGACAGGAGGGGATGGGTGGAATCAGAGACCGGAGGGGATGGATGGAATCAGAGACAGGAGGGAATGGGTGGAATCAGATACAGGAGGAGATGGGTGGAATCAGAGACATTAGGGGATGGGTGGAATCAGAGACAGGAGGGGATGGGTGGACTTAGAGATATTAGGGGATGGGTGGAATCAGAGAAAGGAGGGGATGGGTGGACTCAGAGACAGGAGGGGATGGATGGAATCAGAAACAGGAGGTGATGGATGGAATCAGAGACAGGAGGAGATGGGTGGAACCAGAGACATTAGGGGATGGGTGGAATCAGAGACAGGAGGGGATGGGTGGAATCAGAGACATGAGGGGATGGATGGAATCAGAGACATGAGGGGATGGATGGAATCAGATACAGGAGGGGATGGGTGAAATCAAAGACAGGATAGATGGGTTGAATCAGTAGACAAGAGGGGATGGATGGATGGAATCAGAGATAGGAGGGGATGGGTGGAATCATACACAGGAGAGATGGGTGAAATCAGAGACAGGAGGGGATGAATGGAACCAGAGACAGGAGGGGATGGATGTAATCAAAACAGGAGGGGATGGGTGGAATCAGAGACGGGAGAGATGGGTGGAATCAAAGACAGGAGCGGATGGTTGGAATCAGAGACAGGAGGAAATGGGTGGAATCAGAGACTGGATGGAATCAGAAACAGGAGGGAATGGATGGAATCAGAGACAGGAGAGGATGGATGGAATCAGAGATGGGAGGGGATGGGTGGAATCAGAGACGGGGGATGGGTGGAATCAGAGAGAGGGGATGGGTGGAATCAGTGACAGGAGGGGATGGGTGGAATCAGAGACGGGGGATGGGTGGAATCAGAGGGAGGGGATGGGTGGATTCAGGGACAGGGGGATGGGTGGAATCAGAGACTGGATGGAATCAGAGACAGGAGGGGATGGGTGAAATCAGAGACAGGAGGGGATGGATGGAATCAGAGACAGGGGGGGATGGGTGGAATCAGAGACAGGGGGAGATGGGTGGAATCAGAGACAGGAGGGGATGGATGGAACCAGAGACAGGAGGGGATGGAGACAGGAGGGGATGGATGGAATCAGAGACAGGAGAGGATGGATGGCATCAGAGACAGGAGGGAATGGGTGGAATCAGAGACAGGAGGAGATGGGTGGAATCAGAGACATGAGGAGATGGAGACAGGAGGGGATGGGTGGAATCAGAGACAGGAGGGGATGGGTGGAATCAGAGACAGGAGGAGATGGGTGGAATCAGATACATTAGGGGATGGGTGAAATCAGAGACAGGAGGGGATGGGTGGACTCAGAGACAGGAGGGGATGGGTGGAATCAGAGAAAGGATGGAATCAGAGACAGGAGGGAATGGGTGGAATCAGAGACAGGAGGGGATGGGTGGAATCAGAGACAGGGGGAGATGGGTGGAATCAGAGACAGGAGTGGATGGATGGAACCAGAGACAGGAGGGGATGGAGACAGAAGGAGATGGATGGAATCAGAGACAGGAGGGGATGGGTGGAACCAGAGACAGGAGGGGATGGATGGAATCAGGAGGGGATGGGTGGAATCAGATACAGGAGGGGATGGATGGAATCAGAGACAGGAGGGGATGGGTGGAATCAGAGACAGGAGGGGATGGATGGAATCAGAGACAGGAGGGAATGGGTGGAATCAGATACAGGAGGAGCTGGATGGAATCAGAAACATTAGGGGATGGATGGAATCAGAGACAGGAGGGGATGGGTGGACTCAGAGACAGGAGCGGATGGGTGGAACCAGAGACAGGAGGGGATGGATGGAATCAGGAGGGGATGGGTGGAATCAGATACAGGAGGGGATGGATGGAATCAGAGACAGGAGGGTATGGGTGGAATCAGAGACAGGAGGGGATGGATGGAATCAGAGACAGGAGGGAATGGGTGGAATCAGATACAGGAGGAGATGGGTGGAATTAGAGATATTAGGGGATGGGTGGAATCAGAGAAAGGAGGGGATGGGTGGACTCAGAGACAGGAGGGGATGGATGGAATCAGAAACAGGAGGTGATGGATGGAATCAGAGACAGGAGGAGATGGGTGGAACCAGAGACATTAGGGGATGGGTGGAATCAGAGACAGGAGGGGATGGGTGGACTCAGAGACAGGAGGAGCTGGATGGAATCAGAAACATTAGGGGATGGATGGAATCAGAGACAGGAGGGGATGGGTGGACTCAGAGACAGGAGGTGATGGGTGGAATCAGAGACAGGAGGGGATGGGTGGACTCAGAGACAGGAGGGGATGGGTGGACTCAGAGACAGGAGGAGCTGGATGGAATCAGAGACATTAGGGGATGGATGAAATCAGAGACAGGAGGGGATGGGTGGACTCAGAGACAGGATGGGATCAGAGACAGGAGGGGATGGGTGGAATCAGAGACAGGAGGGGATGGGTGGAATCAGAGACAGGATGGGATCAGAGACAGGAGGGGATGGGTGGAATCAGAGACAGGAGGGGATGGGTGGAATCAGAGACAGGAGGGGATGGGTGGAATCAGAGACAGGATGGAACCAGAGACAGGAGGGGATGGGTGGAATCAGAGACAGGATGGGATCAGAGACAGGAGGGGATGGGTGGAATCAGAGACAGGAGGGGATGGGTGGAATCAGAGACAGGAGGGGATGGGTGGACGCAGAGACAGGAGGAGCTGGATGGAATCAGAGACATGAGGGGATGGGTGGAATCAGAGACATGAGGGGATGGGTGGACTCAGAGACATGAGGGGATGGGTGGACTCAGAGACATGAGGGGATGGGTGAAATCAAAGACAGGATAGATGGGTTGAATCAGTAGACAAGAGGGGATGGATGGATGGAATCAGAGATAGGAGGGGATGGGTGGAATCATACACAGGAGAGATGGGTGAAATCAGAGACAGGAGGGGATGAATGGAACCAGAGACAGGAGGGGATGGATGTAATCAAAACAGGAGGGGATGGGTGGAATCAGAGACAGGAGAGATGGGTGGAATCAAAGACAGGAGCGGATGGTTGGAATCAGAGACAGGAGGAAATGGGTGGAATCAGAGACTGGATGGAATCAGAAACAGGAGGGAATGGATGGAATCAGAGACAGAAGAGGATGGATGGAATCAGAGATGGGAGGGGATGGGTGGAATCAGAGACGGGGGATGGGTGGAATCAGAGAGAGGGGATGGGTGGAATCAGTGACAGGAGGGGATGGGTGGAATCAGAGACGGGGGATGGGTGGAATCAGAGGGAGGGGATGGGTGGAATCAGTGACAGGAGGGGATGGGTGGAATCAGAGATAGGAGAGATGGGTGGAATCAGAGACATTAGGGGATGGGTGGAATCAGAGACGGGAGGGGATGGGTGGATTCAGGGACAGGGGGGATGGGTGGAATCAGAGACTGGATGGAATCAGAGACAGAAGAGAATGGGTGGAATCAAAGACAGGAGGGGATGGGTGAAATCAGAGACAGGAGGGGATTGATGGAATCAGAGACAGGAGGGGATGGATGGAATCAGAGACAGGAGGAGATGGGTGGAATCAGAGACATTAGGGGATGGGTGGAATTACAGACAGGAGGGGATGGGTGGACTCAGAGACAGGAGGGGATGGGTGGGCTCAGAGACATGAGGGGATAGATGGAATCAGAGACAGGAGGGGATGGAGACAGTCAGGGATGGGTGGAATCAAAGACAGTAGGGGATGGGTGGAATCAAAGACAGGAAAGATCGGTCGAATCAGAGACATGAGGGGATGGATGGAATCAGAGACAGGAGGGGATGGGTGGAATCAGAGACAGGAGGGGATGGGTGGAATCAGAGACAGGAGAGGATGAATGGAAGCAGAGACAGTCAGGGATGGAGACAGTCAGGGATGGGTGGAATCAGAGACATTCAGGGATGGATGGAATCAGAGATAGGAGGGGATAGATGGAATCAGAGACAGGAGGTGATGGATGGAATCCGAGACAGGAGAGGATGGGTGGAATCAGTGACAGGAGGGGATAGGTGGAATCAGAGACATGAGGGGATGGATGGATGGAATCAGATACTGGAGGGGATGGGTGAAATCAAAGACAGGATAGATGGGTTGAATCAGTAGACAAGAGGGGATGGATGGATGGAATCAGAGATAGGAGGGGATGGGTGGAATCATACACAGGAGAGATGGGTGAAATCAGAGACAGGAGGGGATGAATGGAACCAGAGACAGGAGGGGATGGATGTAATCAAAACAGGAGGGGATGGGTGGAATCAGAGACAGGAGAGATGGGTGGAATCAAAGACAGGAGCAGATGGTTGGAATCAGAGACAGGAGGAAATGGGTGGAATCAGAGACTGGATGGAATCAGAAACAGGAGGGAATGGATGGAATCAGAGACAGAAGAGGATGGATGGAATCAGAGATGGGAGGGGATGGGTGGAATCAGAGACGGGGGATGGGTGGAATCAGAGAGAGGGGATGGGTGGAATCAGTGACAGGAGGGGATGGGTGGAATCAGAGACGGGGGATGGGTGGAATCAGAGGGAGGGGATGGGTGGAATCAGTGACAGGAGGGGATGGGTGGAATCAGAGATAGGAGAGATGGGTGGAATCAGAGACATTAGGGGATGGGTGGAATCAGAGACGGGAGGGGATGGGTGGATTCAGGGACAGGGGGGATGGGTGGAATCAGAGACTGGATGGAATCAGAGACAGAAGAGAATGGGTGGAATCAAAGACAGGAGGGGATGGGTGAAATCAGAGACAGGAGGGGATGGATGGAATCAGAGACAGGGGGAGATGGGTGGAATCAGAGACAGGAGGGGATGGATGGAACCAGAGACAAGAGGGGAATGAGACAGGAGGGGATGGATGGAATCAGAGACAGGAGAGGATGGATGGAATCAGAGACAGGAGGGAATGGGTGGAATCAGAGACAGGAGGAGATGGGTGGAATCAGAGACAGGAGGAGATGGAGACAGGAGGGGATGGGTGGAATCAGAGACAGGAGGGGATGGGTGGAATCAGAGACAGGAGGAGATGGGTGGAATCAGAGACAGGAGGAGATGGGTGGAATCAGATACATTAGGGGATGGGTGAAATCAGAGACAGGAGGGGATGGGTGGACTCAGAGACAGGAGGAGCTGGATGGAATCAGAGACATGAGGGGATGGGTGGAATCAGAGACATGAGGGGATGGGTGGACTCAGAGACAGGAGGGGATTGATGGAATCAGAGACAGGAGGGGATGGATGGAATCAGAGACAGGAGGAGATGGATGGAATCAGAGACATTAGGGGATGGGTGGAATTACAGACAGGAGGGGATGGGTGGACTCAGAGACAGGAGGGGATGGGTGGGCTCAGAGACATGAGGGGATAGATGGAATCAGAGACAGGAGGGGATGGAGACAGTCAGGGATGGGTGGAATCAAAGACAGGAAAGATCGGTCGAATCAGAGACATGAGGGGATGGATGGAATCAGAGACAGGAGGGGATGGGTGGAATCAGAGACAGTCGGGATGGATAGAATCAGAGACAGGAGAGGATGAATGGAAGCAGAGACAGTCAGGGATGGAGACAGTCAGGGATGGGTGGAATCAGAGACATTCAGGGATGGATGGAATCAGAGATAGGAGGGGATAGATGGAATCAGAGACAGGAGGTGATGGATGGAATCCGAGACAGGAGAGGATGGGTGGAATCAGTGACAGGAGGGGATAGGTGGAATCAGAGACATGAGGGGATGGATGGAATCAGTTACAGGAGGGGATGGGTGAAATCAAAGACAGGATAGATGGGTTGAATCAGTAGACAAGAGGGGATGGATGGAATCAGAGATAGGAGGGGATGGGTGGAATCATACACAGGAGAGATGGGTGAAATCAGAGACAGGAGGGGATGAATGGAACCAGAGACAGGAGGGGATGGATGTAATCAAAACAGGAGGGGATGGGTGGAATCAGAGACGGGAGAGATGGGTGGAATCAAAGACAGGAGCGGATGGTTGGAATCAGAGACAGGAGGAAATGGGTGGAATCAGAGACTGGATGGAATCAGAAACAGGAGGGAATGGATGGAATCAGAGACAGGAGAGGATGGATGGAATCAGAGATGGGAGGGGATGGGTGGAATCAGAGACGGGGGATGGGTGGAATCAGAGAGAGGGGATGGGTGGAATCAGTGACAGGAGGGGATGGGTGGAATCAGAGACGGGGGATGGGTGGAATCAGTGACAGGAGGGGATGGGTGGAATCAGAGATAGGAGAGATGGGTGGAATCAGAGACATTAGGGGATGGGTGGAATCAGAGACGGGAGGGGATGGATGGAATCAGAGACAGGAGGAGATGGATGGAATCAGAGACATTAGGGGATGGGTGGAATCAGAGACGGGAGGGGATGGGTGGATTCAGAGACAGGGGGGATGGGTGGAATCAGAGACTGGATGGAATCAGAGACAGAAGAGAATGGGTGGAATCAGAGACAGGAGGGGATGGGTGAAATCATAGACAGGAGGGGATGGATGGAATCAGAGACAGGGGGGGATGGGTGGAATCAGAGACAGGGGGAGATGGGTGGAATCAGAGACATGAGGGGATGGATGGAACCAGAGACAAGAGGGGATGGAGACAGGAGGGGATGGATGGAATCAGAGACAGGAGAGGATGGATGGAATCAGAGACAGGAGGGAATGGGTGGAATCAGAGACAGGAGGAGATGGGTGGAATCAGAGACATGAGGAGATGGAGACAGGAGGGGATGGGTGGAATCAGAGACAGGAGGGGATGGGTGGAATCAGAGACAGGAGGAGATGGGTGGAATCAGATACATTAGGGGATGGGTGAAATCAGAGACAGGAGGGGATGGGTGGACTCAGAGACAGGAGGGGATGGGTGGAATCAGAGAAAGGATGGAATCAAAGACAGGAGGGAATGGGTGGAATCAGAGACAGGAGGGGATGGGTGGAATCAGAGACAGGGGGAGATGGGTGGAATCAGAGACAGGAGTGGGTGGATGGAACCAGAGACAGGAGGGGATGGAGACAGGAGGAGATGGATGGAATCAGCGACAGGAGGGGATGGGAGGAACCAGAGACAGGAGGGGATGGATGGAATCAGGAGGGGATGGGTGGAATCAGATACAGGAGGGGATGGATGGAATCAGAGACAGGAGGGGATGGGTGGAATCAGAGACAGGAGGGGATGGATGGAATCAGAGACAGGAGGGAATGGGTGGAATCAGAGACATTAGGGGATGGGTGGAATCAGAGACAGGAGGGGATGGGTGGAATCAGAGACAGGAGGGGATGGGTGGACTTAGAGATATTAGGGGATGGGTGGAATCAGAGAAAGGAGGGGATGGGTGGACTCAGAGACAGGAGGGGATGGATGGAATCAGAAACAGGAGGTGATGGATGGAATCAGAGACAGGAGGAGATGGGTGGAACCAGAGACATTAGGGGATGGGTGGAATCAGAGACAGGAGGGGATGGGTGGAATCAGAGACAGGAGGAGCTGGATGGAATCAGAGACATTAGGGGATGGATGGAATCAGAGACAGGAGGGGATGGGTGGACTCAGAGACAGGAGGGGATGGGTGGAATCAGAGACAGGAGGGGATGGGTGGACTCAGAGACAGGAGGAGCTGGATGGAATCAGAGACATTAGGGGATGGCTGGAATCAGAGACAGGAGGGGATGGGTGGAATCAGAGACAAGAGGGGATGGGTGGACTCAGAGACAGGATGGGATCAGAGACAGGAGGGGATGGGTGGAATCAGAGACAGGAGGGGATGGGTGGAATCAGAGACAGGAGGGGATGGGTGGAATCAGAGACAGGAGGGGATGGGTGGAATCAGAGACAGGAGGGGATGGGTGGAATCAGAGACAGGAGGGGATGGGTGGAATCAGAGACAGGAGGGGATGGGTGGAATCAGAGACAGGAGGGGATGGGTGGACTCAGAGACAGGAGGAGCTGGATGGAATCAGAGACATTAGGGGATGGATGGAATCAGAGACAGGAGGGGATGGGTGGAATCAGAGACAAGAGGGGATGGGTGGACTCAGAGACAGGATGGGATCAGAGACAGGAGGGGATGGGTGGAATCAGAGACAGGAGGGGATGGGTGGAATCAGAGACAGGAGGGGATGGGTGGAATCAGAGACAGGAGGGGATGGGTGGAATCAGAGACAGGAGGGGATGGGTGGAATCAGAGACAGGAGGGGATGGGTGGAATCAGAGACAGGAGGGGATGGGTGGAATCAGAGACAGGAGGGGATGGGTGGAATCAGAGACAGGAGGGGATGGGTGGACTCAGAGACAGGAGGGGATGGGTGGACTCAGAGACAGGAGGGGATGGGTGGAATCAGAGACAGGAGGGGATCAGAGACAGGAGGGGATGGGTGGAATCAGAGACAGGAGGGGATGGATGGAATCAGAGACAGGAGAGGATGGATGGAATCAGAGACAGGAGGGAATGGGTGGAATCAGAGACAGGAGGAGATGGGTGGAATCAGAGACAGGAAGAGATGGAGACAGGAGGGGATGGGTGGAATCAGAGACAGGTGGGGATGGGTGGAATCAGAGACAGGAGGAGATGGGTGGAATCAGAGACAGGAGGAGATGGGTGGAATCAGATACATTAGGGGATGGGTGAAATCAGAGACAGGAGGGGATGGGTGGACTCAGAGACAGGAGGAGCTGGATGGAATCAGAGACATGAGGGGATGGGTGGAATCAGAGACATGAGGGGATGGGTGGACTCAGAGACAGGAGGGGATTGATGGAATCAGAGACAGGAGGGGATGGATGGAATCAGAGACAGGAGGAGATGGATGGAATCAGAGACATTAGGGGATGGGTGGAATTACAGACAGGAGGGGATGGGTGGACTCAGAGACAGGAGGGGATGGGTGGGCTCAGAGACATGAGGGGATAGATGGAATCAGAGACAGGAGGGGATGGAGACAGTCAGGGATGGGTGGAATCAAAGACAGGAAAGATCGGTCGAATCAGAGACATGAGGGGATGGATGGAATCAGAGACAGGAGGGGATGGGTGGAATCAGAGACAGTCGGGATGGATAGAATCAGAGACAGGAGAGGATGAATGGAAGCAGAGACAGTCAGGGATGGAGACAGTCAGGGATGGGTGGAATCAGAGACATTCAGGGATGGATGGAATCAGAGATAGGAGGGGATAGATGGAATCAGAGACAGGAGGTGATGGATGGAATCCGAGACAGGAGAGGATGGGTGGAATCAGTGACAGGAGGGGATAGGTGGAATCAGAGACATGAGGGGATGGATGGAATCAGTTACAGGAGGGGATGGGTGAAATCAAAGACAGGATAGATGGGTTGAATCAGTAGACAAGAGGGGATGGATGGAATCAGAGATAGGAGGGGATGGGTGGAATCATACACAGGAGAGATGGGTGAAATCAGAGACAGGAGGGGATGAATGGAACCAGAGACAGGAGGGGATGGATGTAATCAAAACAGGAGGGGATGGGTGGAATCAGAGACGGGAGAGATGGGTGGAATCAAAGACAGGAGCGGATGGTTGGAATCAGAGACAGGAGGAAATGGGTGGAATCAGAGACTGGATGGAATCAGAAACAGGAGGGAATGGATGGAATCAGAGACAGGAGAGGATGGATGGAATCAGAGATGGGAGGGGATGGGTGGAATCAGAGACGGGGGATGGGTGGAATCAGAGAGAGGGGATGGGTGGAATCAGTGACAGGAGGGGATGGGTGGAATCAGATACGGGGGATGGGTGGAATCAGTGACAGGAGGGGATGGGTGGAATCAGAGATAGGAGAGATGGGTGGAATCAGAGACATTAGGGGATGGGTGGAATCAGAGACGGGAGGGGATGGATGGAATCAGAGACAGGAGGAGATGGATGGAATCAGAGACATTAGGGGATGGGTGGAATCAGAGACGGGAGGGGATGGGTGGATTCAGAGACAGGGGGGATGGGTGGAATCAGAGACTGGATGGAATCAGAGACAGAAGAGAATGGGTGGAATCAGAGACAGGAGGGGATGGGTGAAATCATAGACAGGAGGGGATGGATGGAATCAGAGACAGGGGGGGATGGGTGGAATCAGAGACAGGGGGAGATGGGTGGAATCAGAGACAGGAGGGGATGGATGGAACCAGAGACAAGAGGGGATGGAGACAGGAGGGGATGGATGGAATCAGAGACAGGAGAGGATGGATGGAATCAGAGACAGGAGGGAATGGGTGGAATCAGAGACAGGAGGAGATGGGTGGAATCAGAGACATGAGGAGATGGAGACAGGAGGGGATGGGTGGAATCAGAGACAGGAGGGGATGGGTGGAATCAGAGACAGGAGGAGATGGGTGGAATCAGATACATTAGGGGATGGGTGAAATCAGAGACAGGAGGGGATGGGTGGACTCAGAGACAGGAGGGGATGGGTGGAATCAGAGAAAGGATGGAATCAAAGACAGGAGGGAATGGGTGGAATCAGAGACAGGAGGGGATGGGTGGAATCAGAGACAGGGGGAGATGGGTGGAATCAGAGACAGGAGTGGGTGGATGGAACCAGAGACAGGAGGGGATGGAGACAGGAGGAGATGGATGGAATCAGCGACAGGAGGGGATGGGAGGAACCAGAGACAGGAGGGGATGGATGGAATCAGGAGGGGATGGGTGGAATCAGATACAGGAGGGGATGGATGGAATCAGAGACAGGAGGGGATGGGTGGAATCAGAGACAGGAGGGGATGGATGGAATCAGAGACAGGAGGGAATGGGTGGAATCAGAGACATTAGGGGATGGGTGGAATCAGAGACAGGAGGGGATGGGTGGAATCAGAGACAGGAGCGGATGGGTGGACTTAGAGATATTAGGGGATGGGTGGAATCAGAGAAAGGAGGGGATGGGTGGACTCAGAGACAGGAGGGGATGGATGGAATCAGAAACAGGAGGTGATGGATGAAATCAGAGACAGGAGGAGATGGGTGGAACCAGAGACATTAGGGGATGGGTGGAATCAGAGACAGGAGGGGATGGGTGGAATCAGAGACAGGAGGAGCTGGATGGAATCAGAGACATTAGGGGATGGATGGAATCAGAGACAGGAGGGGATGGGTGGACTCAGAGACAGGAGGGGATGGGTGGAATCAGAGACAGGAGGGGATGGGTGGACTCAGAGACAGGAGGAGCTGGATGGAATCAGAGACATTAGGGGATGGCTGGAATCAGAGACAGGAGGGGATGGGTGGAATCAGAGACAAGAGGGGATGGGTGGACTCAGAGACAGGATGGGATCAGAGACAGGAGGGGATGGGTGGAATCAGAGACAGGAGGGGATGGGTGGAATCAGAGACAGGAGGGGATGGGTGGAATCAGAGACAGGAGGGGATGGGTGGAATCAGAGACAGGAGGGGATGGGTGGAATCAGAGACAGGAGGGGATGGGTGGAATCAGAGACAGGAGGGGATGGGTGGAATCAGAGACAGGAGGGGATGGGTGGAATCAGAGACAGGAGGGGATGGGTGGAATCAGAGACAGGAGGGGATGGGTGGAATCAGAGACAGGAGGGGATGGGTGGACTCATAGACAGGAGGGGATGGGTGGACTCAGAGACAGGAGGGGATGGGTGGAATCAGAGACAGGAGGGGATCAGAGACAGGAGGGGATGGGTGGAATCAGAGACAGGAGGGGATGGGTGGAATCAGAGACAGGATGGAATCAGAGACAGGAGGGGATGGGTGGAATCAGAGACAGGAGGGGATGGGTGGAATCAGAGACAGGAGGGGATGGGTGGAATCAGAGACAGGAGGGGATGGGTGGAATCAGAGACAGGTGGGGATGGGTGGAATCAGAGACAGGTGGGGATGGGTGGAATCAGAGACAGGAGGGGATGGGTGGAATCAGAGACAGGAGGGGAAGGGTGGAATCAGAGACAGGTGGGGATGGGTGGAATCAGAGACAGGTGGGGATGGGTGGAATCAGAGACAGGTGGGGATGGGTGGAATCAGAGACAGGAGGGGATGGGTGGAATCAGAGACAGGTGGGGATGGGTGGAATCAGAGACAGGAGGGGATGGGTGGAATCAGAGACAGGAGGGGATGGGTGGACTTAGAGATATTAGGGGATGGGTGGAATCAGAGAAAGGAGGGGATGGGTGGACTCAGAGACAGGAGGGGATGGATGGAATCAGAAACAGGAGGTGATGGATGGAATCAGAGACAGGAGGAGATGGGTGGAACCAGAGACATTAGGGGATGGGTGGAATCAGAGACAGGATGGAATCAGAGACAGGAGGGGATGGGTGGAATCAGAGACAGGATGGGATCAGAGACAGGAGGGGATGGGTGGAATCAGAGACAGGAGGGGATGGGTGGAATCAGAGACAGGAGGGGATGGGTGGACTCAGAGACAGGAGGGGATGGGTGGAATCAGAGACAGGAGGGGATGGGTGGACTCAGAGACAGGAGGGGATGGGTGGACTCAGAGACAGGAGGGGATGGGTGGAATCAGAGACAGGAGGGAATGGGTGGACTCAGAGATAGGAGGAGCTGGATGGAATCAGAGACATTAGGGGATGGATGGAATCAGAGACATTAGGGGATGGATGGAATCAAAACAGGAGGGGATGGGTGGAATCAGAGACGGGAGAGATGGGTGGAATCAAAGACAGGAGCGGATGGTTGGAATCAGAGACAGGAGGAAATGGGTGGAATCAGAGACTGGATGGAATCAGAAACAGGAGGGAATGGATGGAATCAGAGACAGGAGAGGATAGATGGAATCAGAGATGGGAGGGGATGGGTGGAATCAGAGACGGGGGATGGGTGGAATCAGAGAGAGGGGATGGGTGGAATCAGTGACAGGAGGGGATGGGTGGGATCAGAGACAGGAGGGGATGGATGGAATCAGAAACAGGAGGTGATGGATGGAATCAGAGACAGGAGGAGATGGGTGGAACCAGAGACATTAGGGGATGGGTGGAATCAGAGACAGGAGGGGATGGGTGGAATCAGAGACAGGAGGAGCTGGATGGAATCAGAGACATTAGGGGATGGATGGAATCAGAGACAGGAGGGGATGGGTTGACTCAGAGACAGGAGGGGATGGGTGGAATCAGAGACAGGAGGGGATGGGTGGACTCAGAGACAGGAGGAGCTGGATGGAATCAGAGACATTAGGGGATGGCTGGAATCAGAGACAGGAGGGGATGGGTGGAATCAGAGACAAGAGGGGATGGGTGGACTCAGAGACAGGATGGGATCAGAGACAGGAGGGGATGGGTGGAATCAGAGACAGGAGGGGATGGGTGGAATCAGAGACAGGAGGGGATGGGTGGAATCAGAGACAGGAGGGGATGGGTGGAATCAGAGACAGGAGGGGATGGGTGGAATCAGAGACAGGAGGGGATGGGTGGAATCAGAGACAGGAGGGGATGGGTGGAATCAGAGACAGGAGGGGATGGGTGGAATCAGAGACAGGAGGGGATGGGTGGAATCAGAGACAGGAGGGGATGGGTGGAATCAGAGACAGGAGGGGATGGGTGGAATCAGAGACAGGAGGGGATGGGTGGACTCATAGACAGGAGGGGATGGGTGGACTCAGAGACAGGAGGGGATGGGTGGAATCAGAGACAGGAGGGGATCAGAGACAGGAGGGGATGGGTGGAATCAGAGACAGGAGGGGATGGGTGGAATCAGAGACAGGATGGAATCAGAGACAGGAGGGGATGGGTGGAATCAGAGACAGGAGGGGATGGGTGGAATCAGAGACAGGAGGGGATGGGTGGAATCAGAGACAGGTGGGGATGGGTGGAATCAGAGACAGGTGGGGATGGGTGGAATCAGAGACAGGAGGGGATGGGTGGAATCAGAGACAGGAGGGGATGGGTGGAATCAGAGACAGGTGGGGATGGGTGGAATCAGAGACAGGTGGGGATGGGTGGAATCAGAGACAGGTGGGGATGGGTGGAATCAGAGACAGGAGGGGATGGGTGGAATCAGAGACAGGTGGGGATGGGTGGAATCAGAGACAGGAGGGGATGGGTGGAATCAGAGACAGGAGGGGATGGGTGGACTTAGAGATATTAGGGGATGGGTGGAATCAGAGAAAGGAGGGGATGGGTGGACTCAGAGACAGGAGGGGATGGATGGAATCAGAAACAGGAGGTGATGGATGGAATCAGAGACAGGAGGAGATGGGTGGAACCAGAGACATTAGGGGATGGGTGTAATCAGAGACAGGATGGAATCAGAGACAGGAGGAGATGGGTGGAACCAGAGACATTAGGGGATGGGTGTAATCAGAGACAGGATGGAATCAGAGACAGGAGGGGATGGGTGGAATCAGAGACAGGATGGGATCAGAGACAGGAGGGGATGGGTGGAATCAGAGACAGGAGGGGATGGGTGGAATCAGAGACAGGAGGGGATGGGTGGACTCAGAGACAGGAGGGGATGGGTGGAATCAGAGACAGGAGGGGATGGGTGGACTCAGAGACAGGAGGGGATGGGTGGAATCAGAGACAGGAGGGAATGGGTGGACTCAGAGACAGGAGGAGCTGGATGGAATCAGAGACATTAGGGGATGGATGGAATCAGAGACATTAGGGGATGGATGGAATCAAAACAGGAGGGGATGGGTGGAATCAGAGACGGGAGAGATGGGTGGAATCAAAGACAGGAGCGGATGGTTGGAATCAGAGACAGGAGGAAATGGGTGGAATCAGAGACTGGATGGAATCAGAAACAGGAGGGAATGGATGGAATCAGAGACAGGAGAGGATGGATGGAATCAGAGATGGGAGGGGATGGGTGGAATCAGAGACGGGGGATGGGTGGAATCAGAGAGAGGGGATGGGTGGAATCAGTGACAGGAGGGGATGGGTGGAATCAGAGACGGGGGATGGGTGGAATCAGTGACAGGAGGGGATGGGTGGAATCAGAGATAGGAGAGATGGGTGGAATCAGAGACATTAGGGGATGGGTGGAATCAGAGACGGGAGGGGATGGATGGAATCAGAGACAGGAGGAGATGGATGGAATCAGAGACATTAGGGGATGGGTGGAATCAGAGACGGGAGGGGATGGGTGGATTCAGAGACAGGGGGGATGGGTGGAATCAGAGACTGGATGGAATCAGAGACAGAAGAGAATGGGTGGAATCAGAGACAGGAGGGGATGGGTGAAATCATAGACAGGAGGGGATGGATGGAATCAGAGACAGGGGGGGATGGGTGGAATCAGAGACAGGGGGAGATGGGTGGAATCAGAGACAGGAGGGGATGGATGGAACCAGAGACAAGAGGGGATGGAGACAGGAGGGGATGGATGGAATCAGAGACAGGAGAGGATGGATGGAATCAGAGACAGGAGGGAATGGGTGGAATCAGAGACAGGAGGAGATGGGTGGAATCAGAGACATGAGGAGATGGAGACAGGAGGGGATGGGTGGAATCAGAGACAGGAGGGGATGGGTGGAATCAGAGACAGGAGGAGATGGGTGGAATCAGATACATTAGGGGATGGGTGAAATCAGAGACAGGAGGGGATGGGTGGACTCAGAGACAGGAGGGGATGGGTGGAATCAGAGAAAGGATGGAATCAAAGACAGGAGGGAATGGGTGGAATCAGAGACAGGAGGGGATGGGTGGAATCAGAGACAGGGGGAGATGGGTGGAATCAGAGACAGGAGTGGGTGGATGGAACCAGAGACAGGAGGGGATGGAGACAGGAGGAGATGGATGGAATCAGCGACAGGAGGGGATGGGAGGAACCAGAGACAGGAGGGGATGGATGGAATCAGGAGGGGATGGGTGGAATCAGATACAGGAGGGGATGGATGGAATCAGAGACAGGAGGGGATGGGTGGAATCAGAGACAGGAGGGAATGGGTGGAATCAGAGACAGGAGGGAATGGGTGGAATCAGAGACATTAGGGGATGGGTGGAATCAGAGACAGGAGGGGATGGGTGGAATCAGAGACAGGAGGGGATGGGTGGACTTAGAGATATTAGGGGATGGGTGGAATCAGAGAAAGGAGGGGATGGGTGGACTCAGAGACAGGAGGGGATGGATGGAATCAGAAACAGGAGGTGATGGATGGAATCAGAGACAGGAGGAGATGGGTGGAACCAGAGACATTAGGGGATGGGTGGAATCAGAGACAGGAGGGGATGGGTGGAATCAGAGACAGGAGGAGCTGGATGGAATCAGAGACATTAGGGGATGGATGGAATCAGAGACAGGAGGGGATGGGTGGACTCAGAGACAGGAGGGGATGGGTGGAATCAGAGACAGGAGGGGATGGGTGGACTCAGAGACAGGAGGAGCTGGATGGAATCAGAGACATTAGGGGATGGCTGGAATCAGAGACAGGAGGGGATGGGTGGAATCAGAGACAAGAGGGGATGGGTGGACTCAGAGACAGGATGGGATCAGAGACAGGAGGGGATGGGTGGAATCAGAGACAGGAGGGGATGGGTGGAATCAGAGACAGGAGGGGATGGGTGGAATCAGAGACAGGAGGGGATGGGTGGAATCAGAGACAGGAGGGGATGGGTGGAATCAGAGACAGGAGGGGATGGGTGGAATCAGAGACAGGAGGGGATGGGTGGAATCAGAGACAGGAGGGGATGGGTGGAATCAGAGACAGGAGGGGATGGGTGGAATCAGAGACAGGAGGGGATGGGTGGAATCAGAGACAGGAGGGGATGGGTGGAATCAGAGACAGGAGGGGATGGGTGGACTCAGAGACAGGAGGGGATGGGTGGAATCAGAGACAGGAGGGGATGGGTGGAATCAGAGACAGGAGGGGATGGGTGGACTCATAGACAGGAGGGGATGGGTGGACTCAGAGACAGGAGGGGATGGGTGGAATCAGAGACAGGAGGGGATCAGAGACAGGAGGGGATGGGTGGAATCAGAGACAGGAGGGGATGGGTGGAATCAGAGACAGGATGGAATCAGAGACAGGAGGGGATGGGTGGAATCAGAGACAGGAGGGGATGGGTGGAATCAGAGACAGGAGGGGATGGGTGGAATCAGAGACAGGTGGGGATGGGTGGAATCAGAGACAGGTGGGGATGGGTGGAATCAGAGACAGGAGGGGATGGGTGGAATCAGAGACAGGAGGGGATGGGTGGAATCAGAGACAGGTGGGGATGGGTGGAATCAGAGACAGGTGGGGATGGGTGGAATCAGAGACAGGTGGGGATGGGTGGAATCAGAGACAGGAGGGGATGGGTGGAATCAGAGACAGGTGGGGATGGGTGGAATCAGAGACAGGAGGGGATGGGTGGAATCAGAGACAGGAGGGGATGGGTGGAATCAGAGACAGGAGGGGATGGGTGGACTTAGAGATATTAGGGGATGGGTGGAATCAGAGAAAGGAGGGGATGGGTGGACTCAGAGACAGGAGGGGATGGATGGAATCAGAAACAGGAGGTGATGGATGGAATCAGAGACAGGAGGAGATGGGTGGAACCAGAGACATTAGGGGATGGGTGGAATCAGAGACAGGATGGAATCAGAGACAGGAGGGGATGGGTGGAATCAGAGACAGGATGGGATCAGAGACAGGAGGGGATGGGTGGAATCAGAGACAGGAGGGGATGGGTGGAATCAGAGACAGGAGGGGATGGGTGGACTCAGAGACAGGAGGGGATGGGTGGAATCAGAGACAGGAGGGGATGGGTGGACTCAGAGACAGGATGGGATCAGAGACAGGAGGGGATGGGTGGAATCAGAGACAGGAGGGGATGGGTGGAATCAGAGACAGGATGGGATCAGAGACAGGAGGGGATGGGTGGAATCAGAGACAGGAGGGGATGGGTGGAATCAGAGACAGGAGGGGATGGGTGGAATCAGACAGGATGGAATCAGAGACAGGAGGGGATGGGTGGAATCAGAGACAGGAGGGAATGGGTGGACTCAGAGACAGGAGGAGCTGGGTGGAATCAGAGACATTAGGGGATGGATGGAATCAGAGACAGGAGGGGATGGGTGGACTCAGAGACAGGAGGGGATGGGTGGAATCAGAGACAGGAGGGGATGGGTGGACTCAGAGACAGGATGGGATCAGAGACAGGAGGGGATGGGTGGAATCAGAGACAGGAGGGGATGGGTGGAATCAGAGACAGGATGGGATCAGAGACAGGAGGGGATGGGTGGAATCAGAGACAGGAGGGGATGGGTGGAATCAGAGACAGGAGGGGATGGGTGGAATCAGAGACAGGATGGAATCAGAGACAGGAGGGGATGGGTGGAATCAGAGACAGGATGGGATCAGAGACAGGAGGGGATGGGTGGAATCAGAGACAGGAGGGGATGGGTGGAATCAGAGACAGGAGGGGATGGGTGGAATCAGAGACAGGAGGGGATGGGTGGAATCAGAGACAGGAGGGGATGGGTGGAATCAGAGACAGGAGGGGATGGGTGGAATCAGAGACAGGAGGGGATGGGTGGACTCATAGACAGGAGGGGATGGGTGGAATCAGAGACAGGAGGGGATGGGTGGACTCAGAGACAGGAGGGGATGGGTGGAATCAGAGACAGGAGGGGATGGGTGGAATCAGAGACAGGAGGGGATCAGAGACAGGAGGGGATGGGTGGAATCAGAGACAGGAGGGGATGGGTGGAATCAGAGACAGGATGGAATCAGAGACAGGAGGGGATGGGTGGAATCAGAGACAGGAGGGGATGGGTGGAATCAGAGACAGGTGGGGATGGGTGGAATCAGAGACAGGAGGGGATGGGTGGAATCAGAGACAGGTGGGGATGGGTGGAATCAGAGACAGGAGGGGATGGGTGGAATCAGAGACAGGAGGGGATGGCTAGGTGTGAAGGATCTTATACATCAGAGGTTCTCAAACTCGATCCTCGGGGGCACACACAGTGCATGTTTTGCAGGTCTCCTCACAGAATTGCAAGTGAAATAATTAGCTCCACCTGTGGACCTTTTAAAATGTGTCAGTGAGTAATTAATACACCTGTGCACCTGCTGGGTTACCTGCAAAACATGCACTGTGTGTGCCCCCGAGGACCGAGTTTGAGAACCTCTGTTATACATACATGTACTTGCAGTGACAGGCTGCCTGTGAGCATGTTCTCCTGGCTCACCATATGTACAGAGGTAAGTAGCAGAGTGACACACGTCTCTTGTGTAGTGTACAGAGGTAGGTGGCAGGGTGACACACGTCTCTTGTGTAGTGTACAGAGGTAGGTGGCAGGGTGACACGTCTCTTGTATAGTGTACAGAGGAAAGTGGCAGGGTGACACACGTCTCTTGTATAGTGTACAGAGGTAGGTGGCAGGGTGACACGTCTCTTGTATAGTGTACAGAGGTAGGTGGCAAGGTGACACGTCTCTTGTATAGTGTACAGAGGTAGGTGGCAGGGTGACACGTCTCTTGTATAGTGTACAGAGGTAGGTGGCAGGGTGACACACGTCTCTTGTATAGTGTACAGAGGTAGGTGGCAGGGTGACACGTCTCTTGTATAGTTTACAGAGGTAGGTGGCAGGGTGACATACGTCTCTTGTGTAGTGTACAGAGATAGGTG